>NC_048298.1:70598263-70707468 GCF_013100865.1 Trachemys scripta elegans
GGTTTACTTGTGTTTGTGCCGCATGTTAACCGGGAAACCGCAGCCCCCTCCTTTTACATTGAAACCCCATTTTAAATGGACAACCCAATTCATCCTTGAGATGGGAAATGCGCTGCTGTTTGCAACCTTTCCCGCATGTTAAGAAGGTTAAATAAGCCAAAACACTGTGGCCTACGATGGCTGCCTGCAAGCCGAAATATGCGACCTTGTAATGAAAGAGTGTACCCATTGTTCCCTAAAATGTGTCTTTTTTAACCACCTCTCCCTTCTCCTCCACCAGCTGCAAATGTTTCTCCTTCGCAGAGGCTCGTGAACATTAGAAAGAGAAAACGTAAGACGAGGGACGAGATGTTCACGGAGCTGCAGATGTCCTCCCACGCTGATAGAGCACAGCAGAATGCGTGGAGGCAGTCAATGTCGGAGATGAGAAAAGCCCAACATGAACGAGAGGAGAGGTGGCGGGCTGAAGACGATAGGTGGCGTCAGCTTGCAGACAGAC
Organism: Trachemys scripta elegans; assembly: GCF_013100865.1. Taxonomy (NCBI): domain Eukaryota; kingdom Metazoa; phylum Chordata; order Testudines; family Emydidae; genus Trachemys; species Trachemys scripta. The sequence goes on from NC_048298.1 coordinate 70,598,763, forward strand.
GGCAAGAGGCAATGCTCCGTCTGCTGGAGCATCAAAGTGATATGCTCGAGCGTATGGTTGAGTTGCAGGAAAGGCAGCAGGAGCAGAGACCGCCGCTACAGCCCCTGTGTAACCAACAGCCCTCCTCCCCAAGTTCCATAGCCTCGTCACCCAGACGCCCAAGAACACGGTGGGGGGGCCTCCGTCCACCCAGTCACTCCACCCCAGATGATCGCCCAAGCATCAGAAGGCTGGGCTTCAATAAGAGTTAAAGTTTTAAAATGCAGTGTGTCCTTTTCCATCCCTCCTCCCCCACCCATCCCTGCTACCTTGGCAATTATCCCCCTACCTCTGTAAGGAACTAATAAAGAATGCATGAATGTGAAAAAACAATGAATTTATTGCCTCTGCAAGCGGGAGGGGAGGGGAGGGTGGGGTGGGGTGGTTGGTTTACAGGGAAGTAGAGTGAACCGGGTCGGGGGGGGGGGGTTGGAGGGTTCATCAAGGAGAAACAAACAGAAGTTTCACACAGTAGCCTGGCCAGTCACAAAACTCGTTTTCAAAGCTTCTCTGATGCGCACTGCGCCCTGCTGTGCTCCTCTAACCGCCCTGGTGTCTGGCTGCACGTAATCAGCGGCCAGGCGAGTTGCCTCAACCTCCCACCCCGCCATAAATGTCTCCCCCTTACTCTCACAGATATTGTGGAGCGCACAGCAAGCAGCAATAACAATGGGGATATTCTTTTCGCTGATGTCTGAGCGAGTCAGTAAGCTGCGCCAGCGCGCTTTTAAACGTCCAAATGCACATTCCACCACCATTCGGCACTTGCTCAGCCTGTAGTTGAACAGGTCCTGACTCCTGTCCAGGCTGCCTGTGTATGGCTTCATGAGCCATGGCATTAAGGGGTAGGCTGGGTCCCCAAGGATCACGATAGGCATTTCAACATCCCCAATGGTCACTTTCTGGTCCGGGAAGAAAGTCCCTTCCTCCAGCTTTCGAAACAGAGCAGAGTTCCTGAAGACGCGAGCATCATGTACCTTTCCCGGCCATCCCACGTTGATGTTGGTGAAACGTCCCTTGTGATCCACCAGGGCTTGCAGCAGCATTGAAAAGTACCCCTTGCGGTTTATGTAGTCGGTGGCTTGGTGCTCCGGTGACAAGATAGGGATATGGGTTCCGTCTATGGCCCCGCCACAGTTTGGGAATCCCATTTCAGCAAAACCATCCACTATTGACTGCACGTTGCCCAGAGTCACTACCCTTGCTATCACCAGGTCTTTCATTGCCCTGGCAAATTGGATCACAGCAGCCCCCACGGTAGATTTGCCCACTCCAAATTGATTCCCGACTGACCGGTAGCTGTCTGGCGTTGCAAGCTTCCACAGGGCTATTGCCACTCGCTTCTCAACTGTGAGGGCTGCTCTCATCTTGGTATCCTGGCGTTTCAGGGCAGGGGAAAGCAAGTCACAAAGTTCCATGAAAGTGCCCTTACGCATGCGAAAGTTTCGCAGCCACTGGGAATCGTCCCATACCTGCAGCACGATGCGGTCCCACCAGTCTGTGCTTGTTTCCCGGGCCCAGAATCGGCGTTCCACGGTATCAACCTGCCCCAGTAACACCATGATTTCCACATTGCTGGGGCCTGTGCCTTGTGAGAGGTCTATGGCCATGTCAATTTCCTCATCACTCTCGTCGCTGCGCTGCAATCGCCTCCTCGCCTGGTCCGGGTTTCGCCTTGGCATGTTCTGGCTCTGCATGTACTCCAGGACAATGCGCATGGTGTTCATAGTGCTCATAATTGCCGCGGTGATCTGAGCGGGCTCCATGATCCCAGTGCTAGCTATGGCGCCTGGTCAGAAAAAAGGCGCGAAAGTAGTATCTGATGGACCAGGAGAAGGAGGGCGGGCGGGAGGGAGGGAGGGCCGAGTGACGACATGGCGTACAGGTACAGGAACAGGGAGAAACACAAACAACTGTCACACAGAATGGTCCCCCCAAAGATTAAACTGGAAACCCTGGGCTTAGCAGGCCGTTGATTTCACGGAGGAAGGGGAAGCAAATGAACACAGAACAAATCTATTTTTTACATCTTAAGGTGGCAGCCGACGCTGCAGCATGAGTGACAGCCATACCAGTATGACGATGATGGGTACCAATCATAATATGCCATCATCTGCCAAAAGGCAAGGGGCTGCTGCTGTGTAGCAATGCAGCCCCACGTCTGCCAGCCCCACGTCCGCCAGCACCCAGCATCGCCCTTGGCCTCTTCTGGGTGCTTAGCAGACAATATTGGGCAATTGGCAGAAAATAGTATATTATGACTGGTAACCGTCATCATCGAAACAGTAGCATGTCTGCCCAGGTGGCCATGATTGACAGCCATACCAGTACGACGACGACGGGTACCAGTCATAATATACCATCGCCTGCAAGGGGCTGGTGCAATGCAGCACTACGGCTGCCAGCCCCACGGCTATCACTCATGCTACACCGTCTACCGCCAAAAGGCAGTTAGCAGCTGCTGCTGTGTAGCAATGCAGTCCCACGTCTGCCGGCACCCAGAGGACATATGGTGACGGTGAGCTCAGCTGAGCTGAGCGGGCTCCATGCTTGCCGTGGTATGTTGTCTGCACAGGTAACCCAGGTAAAAAGGCGCGAATCTATTGTCTGCCGTTGCTGTGACGAGGGGGGAGGGGCCTGATGACATGTACCCAGAACCGCCCGCGACACTGTTTTGCATCATCCGGGCATTGGGATCTCAACCCAGAATTCAAAGAAAAGGCGCGAACCGCTTCTCGGCTCGAGCTGTGGCGCAAACGTAGTATCTGACGGCCTAGGGGAAGGAGGGAGGGGGGCCGAGTGACGACATGGCGTACAGGCACAGGGAATTAAAATAAAGAACGGTGGCTGTGCATCAGGGAGAGACACAAACAACTGTCACAGACTGGTCCCCCCCAAAGATTAAACTGAAAACCCTGGGCTTAGCAGGCCGTTGATTTGACGGACGGAGGGGGAAGCAAATGAATACAGAGAAAATCTATTTTTTACATCTTAAGACGACGGTGCAGCGTGACTGATAGCCCTCGGCATCTTTCTGGGTGCTTGGCAGCAAATACGGGGCGGTGTATGACGATGGTCTTCAGGCCTATTGTACGAGCTGCTGCTCAGGGAAGACTCTGCTAACGTGCGATGACCCGACTTGTAATAGGCCGGCTAACAGTCATAATACACCATTTACTGCCAAAAGGCAAGCCCCACGGCTGCCAGCACCCAGATCGCCGATGAAGGCTACCAGTCTACTGCACCGTCTACCGCCAAAAGGCAGTTAGCAGCTGCTGCTGTGTAGCAATGCAGTCCCACGTCTGCCGGCACCCAGAGGACATATGGTGACGGTGAGCTCAGCTGTGCTGAGCGGGCTCCATGTTGTCTGCACAGGTAACCCAGGTAACCCAGATAAAAAGGCGCGAATCTATTGTCTGCCGTTGCTGTGACGGGGGAGGGAGGGGCCTGACGACATGTACCCAGAACCGCCCGCGACACTGTTTTGCATCATCCGGGCATTGGGATCTCAACCCAGAATTCCAAGGGGCGGCAGAGACTGCGGGAACTGTGGGATAGCTGTGGGATAGCTACCCATAGTGCAATGCTCCGGAAGTCGACGCTAGCCTCGTACTGTGGACGCGGTCTGCCGACTAGAGCACCTAGAGCATTTTATTGTGTGGACATACACAATCGGCTGTATACAACCGATTTCAATAAAACCGGCTTCTATAAATTCGAACTAATTTCGTAGTGTAGACATACCCTCAGTGAGGCACTGACCTGAGCAACTGGTTTGGTTTGGATTCAGGGCATCCATTAGCCTGCCATGCCATCCACTCTGCCGGCAAGCTCTGTTTTCATGAGTCATCTGAACATATAACATAACCACAAACTTATAATACGTGCACACCTTACCCATGTACCAACCTAGATGACAAAAACAAAATAAAAAAAATGAATAATAATGTTTCTCTTTGGCCTGAGCTGTCAGCTGCACATGAGACCTCTTTTAATCTGCCTCTAGTACATACCCTCTGGTGACCAGTTTTACTAATTTCATCCCTCTCTAGGTACCATGTAGTCCTACCACTCCTACAATGAGTGTCAGGGCCACAGCCCCCCTGTTTAGCAACTGTGATAACATGACAGGCCCAATAGTTTTTGGCACCTGTAAGTCCTTTTCTTCCAGGAGCCTGTGACCAGTGGCTGATTAAAGTGACTCAAAAACAGCTTCTGCAAAACAGTTATTATTTGTTCACCCAAAGGCACATAAGCAGAGAAAAAGGATAAAACAATGAAAATCCTATAATCTTGGGTCTTACCTAACTTGCATGGGTCTTTCCTTGCAAGTTTTAGATAAGTTTCATTCAGCCCAGATATCCCTACTGCTGGCCTGGGAGAGACAGACAGCACCTGTCAGACTTAACCTCCAGCCACTGCTGTCCACTCACCCTCTTCCTCCAGTGCAGGGACCTTTAACAGTTTAGTGTCTCTTTGATATTAGGCCTGGGCCTGGGCAAAATAGACCTGCTAATCTAGCTGGATCCAGACAGATGGGTATTTCCGAATTAATAGCTCCCCTGCTTGTCCTTTATGGTCCCTATTCTCATTGGAGTTACCTTATCTCTGATACATTTTCATTTCCTGTTTGTTTTCCCCCAGCAGCCTCCTGCAGGTAGGCAAAGTAATATCAAGCAGGTAAACCGAGGTGCAAACAATATTTATACAAAATAATACAGATAACTCCCTCATTCTCTGCAGGTGTCATCAAAACAAATGCACATACTAACACATATTCAGTGCAGGGAGTACAGAAGCAGCATGAAGAAACCCATGAGCCCACAAAAACCCTAATACTAGTGAGCCCACAAAAATCTATGAGCCCACAAAAACCCTAATACTAGTGCTACAGTGTGCTTAATTAAAATATATTATTTAAAATTATATTAGTGTTCTTTTAATTATTTAATTGGGATTGTGACTTATTGAGTAGAGCAGATGACTAGAGAGTAGGAGGCCTAGGTACTATTTCTGGCTCTTCCGGTGAATCTCTTTGTAACCTTGGACAAATCATTTTAAAACTCTTAAATCTGCACTGCTGAGCTCAACTCAGATACCAACATCACGACCTGAGTTTGGATCTTTGATCTTAGTGTTTAATATCTTTTAATTTCCACTCACCGCTTTAAAGTTGGAATTTTAAAAGACTGTGGAGTTCAAACATATATAAATATCAATTTTACTTTTCATTTTAGACAGTAGCAGAAAGGAAACAATTCCACCAAATTCTGCTTCCTCTTAATCATGTTGAGTAGTAGTACCTTACTCCTTGAGTAATCTAATTGATTTCAGAGGTACTATAGGTGGAGGAAAGTACTACTCATCATAAATGTAGCAGAATCTGACTCCTGATTTGCGCCTATGGTGGCTTCATTCTTATGCTGTTTCTTTTAAAGTCCAGAAAATGTACAACAGTGTAAAACAGTTAACTTTACATGAAATAAATTTCAAGCCCATCCTGTTCCTGTTGACATTAGCAAGAATTCTGCCACTGACTTCAGTTTGAGTAGGATTGGTCTAATAAACGGACAAATACAAGATGACTATAAATTTACAATGAAATAAAATGTGTTGCCACATTTTTAAAGTGACTTCAACTGAGATTGATGGAGATTTTCTTGAAAGTGAAGATGCTTCTGTATGGAAACCATTTGTCAACATGCTGTTCAACAAGAAAGGTAATCTTATCTGAGTAAGGACATTTAAATGGCTTGATACATAAAATTCATGTGCATTTATCTCCTTTGCAATACAAGTAAATTAATCTACCAACTATAAAAAGTAGCCAAATCTTTCTTACATATTTCAACTCTTTCTTGCCAATGTATTCAAAGTTCTATATTAATTTTGTGTTTTCTTCTAATTTATGGGCAAATTATGGCTTGCCCAATATGCCTGTGAAATGGAGTAAGGGGACATAACGTGCTCTGTTATTCCCTTACGTGGGTTATGTGACAAGCGTAGCGCAGCCTCTCTGAGATTGATACTTCCCATTCCATTCAGGTGGGTGGGCAGGATTGGGAAATGACAGAGCCTTGCCTCTGCCTGGGCCAGCACACAGACCATCACAGCTAAACTAGTGCGAAAGGGGACATAATCTGATAGTGGAATAAACCATTGGCAGATTACTTTCCCCTGGAGCAAAGGGGGAACCAGAGAGAATTGTAGCTCTCAAGGATTTGTCTTCATGTGGAGTTATACAAGAGTCACAATTCCCTCCTCAGTTTACTCCTGGGGCAGTATAGCTACTCACTGCCCCTTACTTAGAGCAGACTGTAAAATTACAATCTAGCCTTAAATTATCAGAGATGAGAGGATTGCTGTATCTCTGCATGAACTAGCTAAGAAACAAAAACAGATGAAGTGGCACTTCAATCCATATCAGAATCAAATAGTTATTCAGTGGCTTTGCAAACAGCATCATTTTAATGTTAATGAGATTCTGACATTCTATCTTCAACTTTCCTGTTATTCAGTGTTCTGAAAAGATTTTTCTTTCTGGCAGGCTTGCAGCTTACCTAAGTCACTAATCAAATAGCTTTAATTATACTGAAATATAAGACAATAATTATTTCTTGACGTGTTTATAGTTTCTTGGGCCAATAAGAACTCCTTGAAAGCCCCTTTAACATTGAAAGTGAGCATTACATTACATGGAATGGCCTAAAATACCATTTTGAAGACTTTCTTCTGGAAAAAAAATAGCAAATGTCAAAAATTCATACATTAAAGGTGACCTAATGCAACTCTACCCTGTGCAGTTTTCTGTGCTCCATCCTGGAGTTTGTCCTTGCTTTCCCACAGACATCAAGCAGTCTCTCCAGACCAGAGGTTCTTAAACTGTGGTCCGCTGACCACCAGTGGTTCATGAGCTCCATTCAGGTGGTCCGCGGATAGTTCCCTCTAAGGTATGCACCTGGGCGGCTGCACATAACAGAATGAAGGGCCACCCACCTAATTAGTGGAACTGCACAGGCATGACTACACTAATTAGTTGCCTGGACCCTGGAGAAGACGCACATGCAAGGTGAGGTGATGGCCTTGGGGGAATAAGGGGTAGGTGGGAGGGGGCAGTGGGGTGAGAAGACGGGGTGGGGGGAATTTGGAATGTGCAGGGCTACGGCAGCCAGAGAAGAAGGTGATTTTCCCCCGCTCCAGGGCTGTGGCTGCTGGGGAGAGATGGCCCTCCTTCCCAGCCTCAGCTCTGTGGCTGCTGTGGCAGGGGAGAGACCCCACTCCTTCCCAGCCCCAGTGGGGGAGAGGGGGCAGATCCATCTCATTAGAAAGGTAAGACAACTGATATTAAAATGAGTTGTGTGCTTTTATTTGTAGAACAAAAAAAAGTTTATTATTATTATTACGTTTGGTTTTTTATATAGCGCTTTTATCCAAGGCGCTTTACAATAGTTAGCTAACGGTACAAACAACATTTGGAAAGATCATTAAGTGGTCCGCCTAGACCCTCAGCAATTTTCAAGTGGTCCATGAAAAAAAAGTTTGAGAACCACTGCTCTAGCCATAAAACAACAATTCCCTGCAATCACATACTGTACATAATAATCTACTAGTCTCGTTTCTGTACAGTGGCAATAGAAGCATAGAACAAAGAGGAATTTTAGTAATATTTTGTATTCCAAACATTCACAATTATGTTTAATGATGATTACCTCTTTGTCTTAAAGCATAATAATTGGATAGCTAATGCATGTATAGATCATTTAGGTGCTCACACTTAGCTTTAGAAGCCATGAATACACTTGAATACAGTTGATCATGAGTAAGTGCTTTCCAACATGAGAAAAGGTTCCAAAATCTGTTCTTTAATTATATGTTTACTTATTACAGGGATTTGTAATGTAGTCAATTTACAGCCATATTATTTTTGGTTCAGATAAAATATAAGGGACCTGGTCTAGCATCCCCTACTTATCCAACATTCCCATTGATTTGCAGTTTAGCTTTAATAAGGCCTGAAGAATCAGGCCTCAAAATAGAAATTAACACAAACAAACTTAATATATAGAGAGAATAAAGCTAAATATAACATAAAGAATGCCATTTGTCTATACCGTATTAAACAAGCCATAATCAAAACAAAGTTAAACAAAAACATCCAGTTACCTAGAAACAAAATTATAAATGTCTCTGTCTCCATGTCATGACCAAAATCATTTATGGCCCGATTCTGCTATCCTTGCTCTCTCTGAGTAGTATTCACAGGTAATCAATGGGACAATAATTGATTTAAGATACCATTCTCTGTGAATAAGGGTGGCAAAATCTGGTCATTGATTAGGTAAATCAAATTATTAAGTGTGAGAATCTGTATATTTTAAAATAAATAGAATATAAGTATCTCTGACCTTAAGACTGCCATAAAATTATATATCTTATTGAACCTGTTGACATGTAGAAGGTACACATTCAGGACCAGATCATCAGCTGCTGTAAACTGTTGACCTCCATTGACTGAGGATCTGGATTGCAAAGTTTAGTGTCTTGGGCTTTGATTCTGGTCTCAGATATGGGGAGTAAATTCTGAGCAAGTTTAGAGTAACTCTTCCAAAATCAGTGGAGCTATTTTGAATTTATGCTAGTATAACTAAGACCACATTATGATCTATGTTATCAGAGATGGGAGGAGGGATGGGAGTCCCCTGATTTTGCACTTTATCTTCAGAAATATAACTGGAGGTTGGACACAGCAAAAAAATATGTAAGGGTTGGGTTGCAAGGCTATCTTTAGCTCACTAGTTTCTATTTCTCACTGAGATGTAAAAAGATAGAATTTCTTTGCCTCATTAGGTAAATCGGATGATGAACATGGATAATGCAAATAACTTTTAGATAAGTTTAGTATAGATCTCACTGGCTTGGCTCCTTTGTCTCTCTTGATAAGGCTGCTTTCTATGGACCATGAAGGGACCCATTCATGTCTTGACTGTGAAAATATATAGGATATACACATGGCCTGTCTCTGGATAGGGTTTAAGACTCTGATCCCCGGTTGGCAGATATAAGGAGCCACATTCATTGACTTAAATGAAGTTGCACCCTCAATTAATCCGGTCCAAGAAGTCTGTGAACTTTCTTTGGCACCACATAATTTTAATATATTAGTCTGAAGTGCAATCATGTGAGTGGTCCCATTAGAAACAATGGGCCTACTGAAGTGCTCACCAGTGCGAGTAAGAGATCCACAATCTGGCCCTAAATTAGGGTTTGGGGGGTTGCAAGAGGGTAACTAAGGGTGGAATGTGGCTTTAGTGTTTTTTTCTGTACCTACAGGGCAGAAGATGCTATGGAAGATGCGGGGCAACCTGTTGGGTATGTGGGTCACAGTCTTCATTAAAGGGTTACATCCTTCCTTAGGATGTTGTGGAGCTTAAAACAATGGCTGTGAAGAGGCTAGCATATGCCCAGTGCTATACAAATGATCACTCTAACTGGGGGAGAACAGTAATACCTCTGCAACACTCAGTGTCCTAGTGGAACAAATCAGAGTAGAATGGGATGTGTGGCTATATTTCCTGATGTATCTGCTTGCAGCTGTAGGACTGTGCAGCTTGCATAAACATGAAGGAAAGTTGTGCTCCTTCCAACATACCTTTTAGCATTATGCCTATTCCTGGCTTTAGGCAGTGCAGCTCCTCATCCACGTAGCACAGATTTGGCCCTACAAGCCATAAGTAAACTCTAACTGAGCTTCTCAAAAGCAGATGATTTTGCATAACATATTAATGTAAAATGGGGTAGGTTAAATACAGGGTATTAGCTTTAGTATTAAATTGTCTGCATTTTCTGGTTTCTATCATAACCTCAAACACTGCATTCCCAGTGTCATACATATGATTGTAAAACACATCAATAATATATATTTTTGATCTGCTCACAGTGAGCTTCATTATTATCCAAAGAAGAACAAAACTATATTTTCAGATTATTTTCATTTTTATAGCATGTTAAATAAGTAGATTAAAAAAGTCATGTCACGTCCTACATTATGTTGTGTTAGTATCCAAAGCAAATCTCAGTTTCCAGTGCCTTGTCTCTTTCAAATGGTTTTGTCATAACCTAGTAAACAGATTACAATCATACATTAGTCCTGCTGTTGCTGGAAGGTCTGGCAGATGTCCTGCCTTTTTCTAACAAGTGTCCCTTTTGCTTGTTTTTTCCTAAGTACTTTTACAAAGGAGACAAGCTAAAACACTTCAGGAATATTTTAGACACTTGTGGTTGTTTGTTATGGGATGGAATAAACCATGCTACTATGGGAGTCAAATATAATCACTCCGACCCATGCAATTCCAGTGAAGACAATCAGGTTGCACAGTTGGAATGGAAGGCATGCTGTGGCTCTCTGAAGTGTACTGATTTTTGATACTACATTGTAAGAGCCCAGTCCTGCAAGATCTCTGTTGATCGAACTCCCAGTAACTTAAAATTGTCTGTTATAATAATACATTTGATTTACCTAATTCATTTTTTATTTATAAATGTCATTCTGTACAAAGAAAATTCCTTTTAAAAATATTAAATCACCATTGTTTTCTTTGCAATCATTAAAAATTGTTTATGTTGGGCCTGATTCACTGGTGCCCCATGTGTTTGTGTAGTCGTTTCAACACGTGCAAAGTGATAGTGTCAACTATGCATTTTGTACTCTTTTTTTACTGGTATAAGTGGCTGCAAAAAGCTCATGGTAATAGTGAATCAAGGCCACTGAGTAGTATCTCACTCTGCAAGTAGTCCTCCTGATTTCTGTGAAACTACTTGCAGAGAAAAGAATTAACTGATATGAGTAAGGATGGCAGAATCCATACCAAATGCTTACTTGAGGCCGCATTTACACTACAAAGTTTAGGCAATGTCAGTAATGTAAGCATAAAGCCACCGACTTTTGTGTATTCCTCGGTCCTGTACACACTTGGCTCCTTGTGTCCACACGGCATATTCACCATACGTGGTTGCATCAATAGAAAATGTGATGGGTAGGGCACCATGGGTAGGTATCGCAAGGTGCCCATGCTGCCATCTGGCATGATGCCTCCTGGGATGTTTTTGCAGTGCTTTGTGAAATACTAGCAATTTCCCCAGAGATTTCTGGGAAATAGGGTCAAGTTCCCACAATGCCACTTTCTCCATCCCATAATGCTTGATCTATTTCATAATTTTTGCACCACTTTTAAAATTCCTACAGTACCATGTGTGCCTTTTGGTTTCTGCCACCTTTCTGGCAGAAGCATGGATGCTGCACAATTCAATGCAATTCTAATGACTGTTTCTAATACAGGAAGCATGATTCTCCTGTATTTCAGAACGTAAGAATGGCCATGTTGGCTCACACACCATGTTGGCTCACACCATCTAGCCCAATATCCTGTCTTCTGACAGTGGCTGGGGCCAGATGCTTCAGAGGGAATAAAGAGAACAGGCAATTATCGAGTGATCCATCCCCTGTCATCCAGTTCCAGCTTCTGGCAGTCAGAGGTTTGTATACCCAGAGCATGGGGTTGCTTCTATGATTATCTTGGCTAATAGCCATTGCTGGACCTATCCTCCATGAAATTATCTAATTCTTTTTTGAACCCACTTATACTTTTGGCCTTCACAATATCCACTGGCAAAGAGTTCCACAGGTTGACTGCATTGTGTGAAGAAGTACTTCCTTATATTTGTTTTAAGCCTTTTGCCTGTTAATTTCATTAGGTGACCCCTGGTTCTTGTGTTATGTGAAAGGGTAAATAACACTTCCTTATTCACTTTCTACACTACATTCATAATGTCATAGACCTCTGTTATATCCCCCCTTAGTCAACTTTTTTCAAAGCTGAACAGTCCCACTCTTTAATCTCTCCTCATATGCAAGCTGTTCCATCCCCCAATCATTTTTGTTGCCCTTCTCTGTACTTTTTAGGGTGACCAGACAGCAAATGTGAAAAATCGGGACAGGGAGTGTGTGTGTGTGGGGGGGTAATAGGAGCCTATATAAGAAAAAGACTCAAAAATCAGGACTGTCCCTATAAAATCTGGACATCTGGTCACTCTAGTACTTTTTCCAATTCTAATATATCGTTTTTGAGATGAGGTGACCAGATCTGCATGCAGTATTCAAGATGTGGGCATACCGTGGATTTGTATAGCGGCAACATGATATTTTCTGTTTTATTATCTATCCCTTCCCTAATTGTTCCTTACGTTTTGAATGCCCCTGCACATTGAACGCCCCTGCAGATGTTTTCAGAGAACTGTCCACAAAAACTCCAAAATCTCTTTCTTGAGTGATCATAGCTAATTTAGACCCCTAATTTTGTATGTATAGTCGGGAGTATGTTTTTCAGTGTGCATTATTTTGCACTTATCAACATGGAATTTCATTCTGTTTCCATCACCTAGGTTTGTGAGATTCCTTTGTAACTCTTTTCAGTCTGCTTTGGATTTAACTAATTTAAGGAATTTTGTATCATCTGCAAACTTTGCCACCTCACTGTGTACCCCTTTTTCCAAATCATTTATGAATACCAGTTCCTGTACAGTTCCTTGGGGGACCCCACTATTCCCCTCTCTTCACTGTGAAAACTGACATTTATTCCTACCCTTTGCCTCCTATATTTGAACCAGTTGCTGACCCAGGAGAGGTCCTTCCCTCTTATCCCATGACTGCTTACTTTGCTTAAAAAACTTTGGAAAGGGACCTTGTCAAAGGCTTTCTGAAAGGTACACTATATTCACTGCATCACCCTTGTCCACATGTTTGTTCACATCTTCAAAGAATTCTCCTAGATTGTTGAGGTATGATTTCCATTTACAAAAGCTTTTTGACTCTTCCCCAACATATTGTGTTTATTTGTGTGTCTGGTAATTCTGTTCTTTACTACAGTTTCAGCCAGTTTGCCTGGTACTGAAATTAGGCTTATGAGCCTGTGATTGCCAGGATTGCTTCTGGAGCCTTTTTTTAAAAATTGGCATTTCATTAGCTATCTGGTTCAGAGACTGATTTAAGCGATAGGTTACATACCACAATTAGTAGTTCTGCAATTTCATATTTGAGTTTCTTCAGAATTCCTAAGTGAATATCATTTGGTCCTGGTAACTTATTACTGTTTAATTTATCCATTTGTACCAAAAACTCCTCTATTGACACCTCAGTCTGGGACAGCTCCTCAGATCTATAATCTAAATAGAATGGCTCAGGTGTGGGTATCTCCTTAACATCCTCTGCAGTGACCGATGCAAAGAATTCATTTAGCTTCTCTGCAATAGCCGTGTCTTCCTTGAGTGCTCCTTTAGCATCTTGCTCATCCAGTGTCCCCACTGATTGTTTGGCAGGCTTCCTGCCTCTGATGTACTTAAAACAATTTATTGTTTACTTTTTGTGTCTTTTGCTTGTTGCTCTTCATATTCTTTTTTGGCCTGCCTAATTATATGTTTATCCTTGAATTGCCAGAATTTATGCTCTTTTTATTTTCCTCAGTAGAATTGGACTTCCAATTTTTAAAAGATGTCTTTTTGTCTCTAATCATCCCTTTTACTGTGTTGTTAAGCCATGGTGGCACTTTTTTGGTCCTCTTACTGTTTTTTTTTTTTTTTTAATTTGGAGTATACATTTAGTTTGAGCCTCTATTATGGTGTTTTTTAAACATTTTCATGCAGGGATTTCACTCTTGTGACTGCTACTTTTAATTTCCATTTAACTAGCCTCCTCATTTTTGTGTAGTTCTTTTTTTTTTTTTTAAGTTAAATGCTACTGTTGTTGGTTTCTTGAGTATCCCCCCCCCCACCACCACCACGCTCACACACACAAGGATTTGCAGAACTTTAAAGAGTACTGCTATAACCAGATGTGTGAGGAGAAAGAAAAGGGAATGTTCAATGATGATGACAGGATGCTTTATTGACACAGTGAATAAAAATGCCAGGTTACTGCTGGCATTCATGCAGCTCAACATAGTGGATTGCCACTTCTGGGCCTGAGAAATGATCACTGATTGGTGGGATTGATTTGTAATGCAGGTTTGAGATGATGAGCAGTGACTGCAGAACTTTTGGATGCAAAAGGCCACATTCCTGGATCTGTTTGCTGAGCTCAGCGAGCCTTCCAGCCCACGGACACCAGAATGAGAGCTGCACTGACAGGGCTTTATTCCTTATAAGCATTTTTTACCTTTTCTTTGCCCGAAACCTCATTTCCTCCCACCTCTACCCCATTTTAAAATGGCATCCATCTCACTCGTGTGTTTGGAGAACAAAGGCATTGATTCTTGATTGCTCACTTTACTTGTAAAATTTTACAAAACAAAATTTAAAAATTACTATGGCACTCTGAATTACACAGTCCACATCAGATCAGTGTCCTGTGGTCAGACAGAGGTAGAAGAAAGAGGTAGATGTGGTATCAGCTCTTCCGTTCTTCGGCTTGTTGGGGGCTATCACTAAGTCCAGTTTCTCTGGGTGGCAAGATAGACTGGAAAGCCAAAGAGGACTGTGTGACTACATGGTAAGACTGTTATAGTGCTTTAGGAATTCATACTTATTCTTGGTTGGTGAAATCTAGTTCTAGAGCATACAACCAGTTTGGGATCTCTGCCCTGCTTCTTGATAGTCTGCCTTGAGGCTGGCACTAATTGTCGTCATCTGCGCTAGCATGGCATGATTGGCTTGACTCTGGTGGAGTTTCAAACAGCTCCTGGCTCACTGCATGGTTTGCATTTCCTCACACTGCACATTGTCAGGGCCTTTGCATCAGGCTCCTATGAAGTATCCACACACATGCAGGGGTGCAGGTAGCATCTATGCCAAATATAGCATGCAGTTCATTGTAGAAACAGCTCTCCCTCTGATACAGCTGCTGAAATTTGTTTATTTTCACACAGCACAGCTGCTCATCTTTGCTGTGCCCCAGGTTCAATGTCCCCTGTGCAATCTGCACAGAGATGTCTGTGCAAGCAAAGTTCAGAAGCAGATGTGGGCACAATGTGATCTTTAGTAGCTTAGGCCTGGTCCACACTAGGCCCCCAGTTCGAACTAAAATACGCAACTTCAGCTACATTATTCACGTAGCTGAAGTCGAAGTATCTTAGTTCGAACTTAAAGGTACTTACGCGGGTCCACATGCGGCAGGCAGGCTCCCCCGTCGACTCTGCCTACTCCTCTCGCGGAGCAGGATTACCAGCGTCAACGGCGAGCACTTCCGGGATCGATTTATCGCATCTAGACAAGACGCGATAAATTGATCCCAGAAGATCGATTGCTGGCTGCCGAACCAGCGGGTAAGTATAGACGTACCCTTACATTATATAGTTAAGTAAGAAGAGTTCACTTTTTTATTTCAAGAACTAAAGACTGGTTCTTGTGTTTTTAAAGCTAAGAAGACATTAAAGAAGTCGTTACAAATACGTTGATCATATTGATCCAAGGAATTTTGTTTAATTCAGTAAATTCCAAATAAGTCACCTTTCATCCTCTTATATTTTTGGTGTGTGGAAACAATTTGCTACTAACCCAAATGCACAGTCTTTTAGCTCTGACAATGAGAGCTTTTAAATTCCCCAACTCACTTTAAACAGATTCTTCTAGCTCAGTACAGAGAGATCTGGCAGCAAAAGTAGGTGTTAAGTGCTACAGTGAAAGAATAACTTAAAGGGACGATTTAAACTGGTTACTAATAAAAGTGATTTTTCTTACAACTACTTGACCTACACATTTGTAAATTAATTTTAATTCAGATAATAGCAACAATAACAAGATATAGCACATGTGGAGTCTTCATATTATTTTACAAATATGAACTAACAAGTCCCTTAGCATGTGTCTATACTGAAGCTGGGAGTATGCTTCCCAGCCCTGTAGACAGACATGTGCTAGCTCTGCTTTAGCTGGTCTGCTAAAAATAGGAGTGTGGATGTTGCAGCACCGGCGGCGGACTAGTAACAAGCTCAGATACAGGGTGGGCTTGTACTTTGGTGGCTAGCCTGCCACCCATACCACAATATCTAGATTGCTATGTTTAGTGTCCTAGCTTGAGTAGAGCTAGCGCATGTCTGTACGCGGGCTGGGAGGCATGGTCTCAGCTGCAGTGTACGCATACCCTTATTCCAAGGGAAGGGCCCAGCAAATTCAGATTAGAAAGTATACAGTATTCACTTAATTTGTTGTACCCACTTAGACAGACTCCTACCAAAGAACAAACAAGACAAAACAAAAGCTATAATAAAATAAGAGCTAATCTTGAAATCATTTTAAATAGCAGTATGGGGCACATAAAATCCAAGAGGCCAAGTAAACCAGCTGGGAACCAAGACGACCTATCCTGGCAAAGCTCAGCCTAGTGCATAAGGAAGAGGGAGGAACTGCATTTGCTTGATGGGTGAAAATAGTGCAACTGCTTGGGAGAATGGGGAAATCCTGTAAATTAACTCTTTCCCCCCACACCTACCTTAAATGATCCAATATATAGCCCTGACCTCCTCTCTACAGGTGGGGCTGCAGCATCTGTGTCAGGACTTACAACCTTAAGGCTAAAGTGACTCTGGCAGGAGAGAAAGACCTTTTGGGCAAGTGGTTCCTGGTGTTTTGTTTTACAACTGAAGTCCAAATTGCATATGTGTGAGGTAGAGATGCTTGATCACTGGAGAGACTGATGTGTTTTTTTCTCCCCAGGCAATTGGCAGGGTGGTATCTCTAGTGCAATAGGGTCTTTTCACCTCTCCAATGATGAGCTTAATTTCTGAGCTGTCAGTCTAGGAGAGGCCATTGTGTCATGCAGACCCTGTCAGACAGTTTGCCAAGGGAAGAGACCACCACCGTAGGAAGGCTGGGGAGGCAATGAACATGATACTGGTGTTATCTCCATGGACTCAACTGTCATATGGCAGCACTAGGTGCAATCTGAGGGCGAAAGCTTAACTCCATTTAAGTCAAAGGCAAAACCTCACTGGCCTCAGGGGGTTAGGCCTTGGGTCACCCTGTAAATTGTATGCGTTGGTCTCTCGTGAGACAGGACGGATTCATCAACCTGTTAGATTAACAACCAGCTTCAGAGCTCAGAGACACCTGTAGGCACTGAATCGAGGATAGAGTTGCGCTCAGGAGGGCCATAGTGGATTCTTCAATACTGCAAAGGAAGACAAGTTCTGCAATAACCAAATCATGGCAAAGTGGGGATTATGTCTGCAATGTCAATTGCAGGATTAATAGTGATATGAGGAATCAGTTTTGTTCTCAAGTGGGTCACTTTTACACGTTACAATACAGAACTGGAACTCTTGTTAAGAGCCCAATCTTACTCCCTTTGAAATAAATTAAATGCCCAAAAACTTCATTAACACAGAGCAAACGTAGCCAAATAGTGCCTCATGCTCTTCCAGAATATTGAGTTCATCTACACTCAAACCAAGGGAAACCAGGAAATGAAGAGTTAAGGCATCAGAAACTTACATTTCTGAGAGCCAGGAAATAGAGAGTTAAGGTACATGCAACCTTCACTCTAGCCCAGTGGTTCCCAAACTTTAACAACCTGTGAACCCCTTTCACTAAAATGTCAAGTCTCGCAAACCCCCTAGTAAAAATGAATATTTCCAGGGATTTTCTCTTTTACCTGAATATAAATTATAAAAGCAGTGATCCTGGAAATATAAAATTTGTTTTTATGACATGCTTATTACACACTATTTATTATTATTATTTATCATTACAATATTTTTATTACATTATGAAAACGGCAACACTCTTCCAAAATCTTACTTTCATAGCTTGTATCACTTTGAATAAGCCTGTTATAAGACAAGGCTCCTATGTTTCATCAAGGAGCATCAGATGTGAAACAGCATGAAGGTATTTAAGAAGCCAACTCAAAGAGTTCTTCCTACACAAGCATTCAGGTCTTGAGCAGTCCAGGCAAACAACGCATGCTAAAACAAAGCTTAAACTTGTTCTTAATAATTTTAAAAACAATACTAGCTGCCTATTTAATTTTAAAAACAGCAAAAAATATCCACCTCCCTTTCCATTTCTTACAAGGAGTCTTGAAGTTTAAATCTCTTCAATGTAATAGATATGCTTGGTTTGATCTTCTTAACTCTTGGAAGTCCAGGGGCTCCAGGCTGCTGGCCCCGTGCTGCCCACGGTCCCTAGGGAGAGCTCTGTCCGCCATTAGGGAGTCTGTTCCCAAGAACCCCCTGTAACATTTAGCGAACCCCCAGGGGTTCACAAACCCCAGTTTGGGAACCACTGCTCTAGCCTCTGGGCAGGCAATAGACACTGGGAATGGTTCAGTAAGGGCAGTGCCATAAGTACACAGAGAATGACTAAGAAAATAGGCCATTGTTTGTGTTGTGTTTCACCAATTTGAATTGCAACATTTATCTGCATGCACTCCAGCTGTGTTCATTGAATTAGGTGGAGCTGTATTGAATAATAGAGGGACTAGATGGAGCAGGTTGTCACATTGCAACTGTGATGTGAAGAGAGGTGCATGTACCCGGAAGGATCAAGTATACCTCATTTCAGCATTGAGTTCAGTATGTTGTGTCAGTAGCAGTGCCTAGGGAACTACTTGTCATGGGGTGGCGTACGACTATGGTCTACAGGGCTCAGTGAGGAGCAAATGAAGGAAATGGCTCAGAGGGACTCCTCAGGACAAAGGATGGTAACATTTTGCATGTCTGGGATGGTTGGTGTGACGTAGCCTCAGTATTTGAGTGTAGGTAACTGCTGTGAGCTATGCATTCCCCAAAACTGAGTTTTCCATTAGCAAAGAGAAGGTGTTAGATTGTGATGTTTTGGGGCTCAACCAGACCAGTAAGGGGTTCTGTCATCCCTTGCCTTGTAACCTTGGGTGCCTTTATGCTGTGCAGCTTTGGTTCAGAGCCAGTAGCCTCTCCACAAGCACAAGGTCTCACCTTGGCTTTCATCAGTCTAGTTACTGCAACTGTTCCAGTCCTGAGTCTCCCTAAATCTGTCCTCCCCACATTCTTAAGTACAAGACACTCCGACTGTTCCCGTCTAATTTGTCACCCCAAAAGGCATGAACCAGCCCCCCCAGACACAAGCTTACTCTGTCACACATACTACACAGTTTGCAAACCAGAGAATTACTTGGGGTAAAAATAAACAAAAGGTTTATTTAATAGAGAAATCCAATTCTGAGATGAAATCATAAGGGAGAGCAAACACCTACAAGTTACAAAGAAAATAAACAAAGATGCAACCTCAGACTTTACAATTTCAAATGAGAGAAACTCCCTTTTCTAATACAAGTTACCTATTGCCTCTAAACAGTTTCTCAGTGTAGGCGTGGCCCGGCCTCCACCCTCATCCGACCCCTTCTGCTTCTCGCCCCTGACAGCCCCTCAGGACTCCTGCCCCATCCACCCGCCCTGTTCCCTGTCCCCTGACCGCCCCCAGACCTCCTACTCCTAGCTGCCCCCCGCTGCCCCATCCAACCCCCCCCTCTCCCTCCTGACTCTTTAATTAATGATAATTTCCTTGACAGTACTCTTACAGTTAACTCTGCATGTGGATTTTAGAGCACTTTAAAATACTGCTCCTAAACCAGAAATTGTAGTCTCAGGGCAACACTCCCAAACAGAGCCTGAAGGAAGAGACCAAGCGACATTCACAATACACATTCTCTGAAAACTGGTAAGCTCAAGCTCCCAGCCCATGCTTATAAGTCAGGTTCACTTGAGCCACCCAGCTTCTGTGACAGCAGACTGCCTGCAAACTTTCTGGCTTCAGTAAAGCCCTAGTCTTGTTGCAAATGCACATTTCACTCTCTTTGGACCAGCAGTTTGGGTTGACCCATGCTGGACTAGTAAACTTTACCCTTAATAACCTTTTCAGTATTGCTTCCCTAAAGGAGTAATGGGTGCTATGTACTAACTGAGATAAACCCCGAGTGACTGAGATACGTTTGGGGACGATTACAATTTTAGTTTGAGCCCCAGCTGTGTGCAAAAAAATGTATGAATTGGGTGATTTTGTAAATGCATGATTTTTAAGTGTGGGGGTGTATCTTTGAAAACCTTTGCTCAAATGAATTCACATTTGGACCACTAACTCTAACCCACACTCCCATGAGGCTCAGAAAATTTCAAGACAATCTGAGACAGCCTTTTAAACAGTGACTCAACCTTAGCTATAGCAGAATGACATCTCTGCTGTAACATTAACTCTCCATTGACTTCAAAGGGAGCAAGATCAGGCCACAAATAGTTGCCTTGAAGAAAACAGAAACTGTTGAAAAGTACCTAAATGTATCATTTACAAGTAGCAGTGAAAATATATTAGTAATTCACTATAACCTTTGGAAAACATTAAAATACCAAAGTATTTTATAATATTTGTTCTGAAACTAAGCAAAGTTTATTACTTTTAACTAACACCAAAAATGCCTATTTTCTGGAGAGCTGTTGACGGTAGAAGCAAATATGGCAGCCATTATGTACTCAGCATTGGTCACACATTGCTTTAAATACTTGTTTTGCTGAGAAAGCAAATGCTGCCCAAGCCACCAGGGTTATTCCCCTATTCTTTTCAAAATATACCGTGGAATCTTTAACTTCCAGAGACCTTGGGTCAACAGCTCGTTTAAGAGATGAAACCACTAATTGTGTAGCCTCCTTTCTTCTCTGCAGCATCAGGGAATATAAAATCAAGTTCTGCTAAGAGATTTAAACTCATGACCTTTCGGCACAGAACCAACTGAATCACACTGATACTTCTCATTATGTATCATGGTTGTTGGTTGTTTTTTTTACCAGCTAACATTCTTTCGTTCTTTAGAGTGCAGTAGTGTGATCTTCAAAACACTGTGATGCACTAATTAGTCCAATCCTCTATGAGCTAGATCCCCCCCCCCCGCTTTTTTGTATCAGGATATTAACTGGTTTGAAGAACCACTGAAACTAATTAATTAATAACCATCTATAATCAATGCCAAGAAGTCTTTATTGTAACAAGTATAGTAGCAAAATAAATTATTGCTATTACACACAACCTGCACCATAAACTAGAAATAGTTTTTCTTCTGTTGCTGCCTTCTCCACCCACAACCAGTTCAAATGAAGCTTTATTAAACTAATGACAAACTTCCAGAAATGCAGGTGTACTGCTTAATCATGCTGGCTGGGTGACTAAAGGCACTTGTCTTCCACCTTACATCAAGGGCACCAGAGATTTTTGGCATAACATACGTTGTTATATCAGTCACTTTGGTAATTACTGCTATAGTTAAGGTTGTGAACAGTTTTCATCCTAACCCTCTGTTTTAATCATGTACTCATATTTTTCCAGAACATTTACCTGTTTGGGCTGAAATCTTCCACACTTGGTTTTGGGAAATTTTGAGAAAAATCCCTGGAACTATCTTGGTATAATAAGAGTGTGAAAAAATACATTTTTCCCTTAAACAAATTATAACCAGCTCTTTTTTTGCCCCAGGTGGGAAACGCAAAAATGAAAGAAACTGCAAATTTGGAATGTAAATAGACCATAGCAAGCAGCATGTGTTTTGATAGGCTTGAAAAAAAATTAGTGTATAAAAACAAAGGTAGGAATGTTTGAAAATGTGAGACTGAACATCCACAGCAGAAAACCCTGTTAAGCTATTAGCTTTGAATTTAGGGGCAAATGCTCGCTGCAGAGCAGTCTGAGTAAACTGGAGGTCTGCAGGTATCACCATGGGGATGCAATAATCCCTCAAAGCCGTAGTGTAGCTGTTCAATAGACTTTGTTACATTCTCAGGACTAAGGGATGTAGAAAAAAATTGTCAAAATAGTTTTGTTTTTTTGTTGACAAACTGGAAACCTTTGTGAAAAAAATTTTGTTGAAATTTTCAAATTTCTGTAAAAAAAATATACTGAAAGGTTTAGCGTTTTGGCAAAATCTCAACAAGTTGAAAGCTATCCAAGATAAATATTGTTTTAATCAAAAGTCATTTCCTGACCAGCTCCCTTTGACCCTTAGTCACCCTCACATTTGCTGCATGCTGCCTACCCAGGGGAGAATGATTTGTAGCTCAACCATAGTCCTGAAACTAGTTACCTCACACCGACCCTGTTCCCAATACCCAACGCCACAGCACTATCAGTGGAGCTATGTTTCATGGTTGATCAGGCTGTGGTTCCCAATGGGAAGTCTTTTTGTCCACTTTCTGGTTGTCAGTGAGGAGCTGTTTGGTCACATGGTGCTGGTTCCCCCTCTTTGTTCCACCTGCAAAATTGCATTAAAAGTCAGTTAAAAATACATTAAATCCTCTCCTCATATTAATTCCCTTTGTATGCAAATAACAGGATTGCTACAGAGCACTGTGGTAATAGGAAGGGGTCTGGCCCACACTATAGGGTCCTTGGCCCTCTCCTATGCATCTGACTTAGAGAGTCAGTGTGCAGCCTTCCTCTCTTGGCTACAAGTGGTGCAGAGATCCCTCCTGCACATCCACTCCACCTGTGACCCACTTTCCCCAAGGGTACTTGCATGGGCCCTTCACCACCGGGTAAAGCCAATGAGGAGGAGAGAAGTACATTGGGGAAGCTATGTTCTTATATAAAGAGGTAGCCTGTCACAAGTTAAAATGTTATGAAAAGGTTTTTGTGGCAGTTGCTATGCCAGACTCTGGTCTCCTTGGGATGAGTGTAAATCAAGAGTAGCCCTGTTAAAGTCCAGGGAATTTCTCTGGATTTATGCTGGTGAAATGGACAGCTGTATCTGCCCCACTTTTTAAAAATTACATTTCTAACAAATATGTATGCACCAAGATATTGCACCACAAAAATGAAATGCAAGTCAAATAATAAAGTACTCCTATAGCCCTTCCTTCATGAGCGTGCACAGAAACTTGTTACATATGCAACAAAATGTACTCTTTAGGTTTACCATCATGTTCACGATATTGTAGACCATCCCTGAGCAAGGTCTGGACTACAGTTACTCATTAGTATGATTTGTTTAAAAAAGTGGCATTTAAATATTTAAATGTACCAGGTCCTGTATGTTTAATTTCATTGTTTAACCGTCACATAGTTTCCCAACTATGTAGGCGCTGGCACAAAGTGGTGGGCTGCACAGTATTTATGTGCTGCTGCTTTCCAGAGCATTTCAGCGCTCACCAGGCACTTCAATTATGTGTTATTCTTTTGTTGCTGTTGAAGACGTACGTCAAAATACATAGGATACCAGCAAACCCTCCTTTTATGGAACATAGTAACAAAGAAGAACCCCCCTCTCCAAAATACATGCAGTACTTGGTTTCTAGGAATCACAACTCTTACAGACACTAATTAGGAATATGGTTTCAATGCACTATGTAGGGAATCAGGCATATAGTATATGTATCCTACAGATAACAAGAGTTGTATACCCACAGTTTCTCTGCACCGTGCTTCAAATGTTCTCTGAGGAATCTAAGTAATGTTCATCAATCAGTTCACTGCTACCGTATAAGATATGGAGTAGGCTACAGCAAAAATTCAAAGTTGGTGCCCCAGCTGTCTCTCCATCAGACACACTAATAAATGTTTATAGCAGTGGCTCCCAAACTTTATTGGTTCATGTACCACCTTCTTAAAAAATTGCAGTGACGTGAATGGATGGAACGTTAAGTTCATGTACCCCAGTTTGGGAACCCCAGCTTTACAGCACTACATTCCTTTTTACAAAATGGGCACTCTCAGAAAAGGAATGTCATGGTCTGATAAAGTTTCTGACCATATTGATGTCCAGTATAAATGCACAGACTATTAACCAACTGTTATAAAAATGGAGAAAAATAGATCTGTGTACTTATTGCTAAGCACTGAGATCATAATAAAGTGATGTCACATGTGCTTATGATATTTAAAGAGAATGAAAATAATTCTTTATAAAGAAATCATTAAGCTGGAGGATAGTGAGGGGAGGGCCAAAGATATGGGAGTTAAGGGGCAAAACAACACATGATAGGAGACACAGAAAGGGATGGAGAGATGGACAAAAATCATAGGGGAAAATGCTAAAAGGCATTGAGGATAGGCGCCCACTTGAAAACTCTCACCCAGCAGTAGAGGTTTGGGATGGTTTCCTCTATTTTGGTTGTCCCTAAAACCCCGTGAGAGACTGGTCTGCAGGCCTTCTCCCACAGAAGCTGTTGTAAAAGAGTGTGGGATAAGGATGTGGGGTGCATATGTGATGTGCATAATTATGTATGAGTCTCACCTGACCTGGTATGGCCTCTAGGCACAGCTCACCTTTCTTCAATATAGATGGCTCTTGCTACTCAGAAAATAAACTCATAGACTTTAAGGTCAGAAGGGACCATCATGATCATCTAGTCTGACCTCCTGCACATTGCAGAACTCACTCACCTACTCCAGGAATAGACCCATAACCTCTGGCTCAGTTACTGAAGTCAGAGTGACTGTGCTTTGGATGGCTGCTGGTCAGAATACAGATGCACACTGACTCGGCTTTTGCAGTGATTCGGTGTGCTTATTTTTCAGATTTTTGGCTAATAAAGAGGGAGAATATTTTGGAAACCACTCAGTTAAAAATGTGTTCTTAAAAGGTACCTACAATGACGCTGTAATTCCATCTCTGAGGTTCTCATGGTTTATGTCAGTGCCAGAGCCCCTAGATGGAATTGAAACCTTCTTATGTACAGTTCACATAAGGACAAGTCCTGCTTTCCCCTCCTTCCCAGAGAAGCCCTGATTGCAGTAGAACTGATGCAGTTTGTTGCACAGCTTTGCGAAACCTCCCTGGACACAAGCACAGAGTTGGGTAGGGTCAGGGCTTGCCTACACGCAACTTGTGATTTAGCTAAATTGATATAAGCCATATTTCAATTGCTTTAACGGTGCCCATGGAGGATGCAGCATAGGTTTATTGATTTTAAAACCCATTATAGTGAAACTGGTGCAAGTTTGTGTGTAGACAGGCCCTCCTCAGTCTCAAAACCCAGCACTGTGCAGGGAAAATCTTATCAAAGCTTTGCAGATAAGCTCATCATTTTCAACTCATCATTTTCAACAGTGTGGACATTCTTACACTGATTTAAACCTGGCTTATAGTTATTACACTGATTAATATTTGGTGTCACATTGATGCAGTGATGTGATTATGACATAATATGTCCTTCATACATGTAATTATCAATAATCTTCTACATATTCCATTTGTAACTAATACACCTTGTGATCCAGCATTAAGCCTCTTTTCTCTCAAAGGGGAAAAAATCAGAGGAAAAACAAAAGTTAAAAGACAAAGAAGCATAAGATAACAGAAAAAATGCACTCCTCTCTCCTGAGGTTAGTAATGATTGTTGCATTAATATGTCTTTTTTCTTGAAAAATTAATAAAAAAAATACTTTAAGAAACCCAAACTCTGTGGCAGTTCATGGCATAGTAGCTCCCTGGATCTTTTAAAGAATTCTCCTTTGAAACATTTTTTCAAATGCTGGCAATTCTGATTTAGGTTATATTGCCCAGACCTGCAGTCAGTACAAAATACAAGCTGTATTGAAAACAATTAATAAAATTTGTTCTTATTAGTAACTATGACTTCATTTAGACAACTGGCCCTCAAATACCTTTATATTCACTTGAAAGAAGGAATATATTTTGCTTTCCTTAATATTATGTACTATCCTAGTGCTTTAAAAATGATTGGAAACCAAATGAAAAATAATAAGTTGTCTAGCAACAAAGAAACAAACATTTCACTGCAGCAGTTAGAGGCAGAAAACACTGAACGCAAGAAGTGGAGGGAAAGCGAAAAGCAGGACAGAGAAGAGAAGAGAAGGATTCTTACAAGAGGGATGCCACAGAGAGGCTGATTAAAGTTCTGGCGCATCAAACCGACACACTCCAGACTCTCATAACACTGCAGACTGAGCAGATGCCAGCCCGCCCTCCCCTTCAGCACATTCAGAACTCTTTCCCATGCACTCCCCAAACTCCCTTTGCACATTCCTTTCCACCTTCTGGCATTCGTGCTTTCCTCTATACTCCACCCCCGCAGACAGCTTTTCAAATGAAAGCTTGACCTATTCTTAGCTATGAAAATCAGCCCCCACCTAGTACCTTCTTCCCCACCAACAGTGTGTGTGTGTGTGTATGTACATGTCCCCATGGCCTATTTGTCAATAAAAGCAAACATTTTTGAATCATAAGCACTCTTTGCTTGTTTAGTTGCAAGGTATGATACTTCATGGCATCTGCAAATCAACAAGCACTTTATTTAGTTCCTTTAATTGAATCCTAGGCCTTAACAACCACAACTGTGTCCTAGCCTACCAAATGTAATTAATCATTGCAGTCCCAATCATAGCAACAAACATTACTGTTTTTCCTCTTCAAAGTGTTGTCTCAAAGCATCCCTAATTCTTACAGCCCACATTGCTCCCCTCTAATAGCCCTGGGTGTCCAGCTGCTCAAAATCAGCAGCCAGGTGTTGTGCCTTGGCAGTCCACCCCTGAGTAATCCGTTTGCCCTTCCCTTTACAAATATTATGCAGCATACAACACGCGGCTATAACCATGGGTATATTTTCCTCATTCGGGTCTAACCTGCCACATAGACATCGCCAGCATGCCTTTAATCGGCCAAACACACATTCAACTGTCATTCTACACCTACTCAGCCTGTTATTGAACCGCTCCCTACTGCTGTCTAGGTTTCCCGTGTACGGCTTCATGAGCCATGGCATTAAGGGGTACGCTGGTTCTCCCAGGATCACAATGGGCATTTTGACTTCCCCTATGGTGATCTTCTGGTCTGGAAAGAAAGCCCCTGCTTACAGCTTTCAGTACAGGCCAGTGTTCCTAAAGATATATGTGTCATGCACCTTTCCAGACCACCCCGCATTAATGCCAGTGAAATGCCCATGGTGATCCACAAGCATCTGCAAAACCATGGAGAAGTACCCCTTCAAATTGATGTATTCGGTTACAAGGTAGTCCGGCTGGGTGCCATGTAGGTAGGGCAGAGGGGGGCTGAACTCCGCCGAGTTTCATATGGTGATGCTGCTTGCTTCTCTGCCTCCTCCCCCGTCACCAGCTGGGAGTGAGAGAGTGACACAGGCTGCTTACATAGCTTACTCCTACAATGTGGCTCGCTGTTCTCCTACCCCTCCCCTCCCTGGGCTGGCTATTCTTTGCTCAGCCAATAGGAATGCAGAGGTGTATCTGGCAGAGTCAATAGCAGGGATGGGAGCTTCTGCAGCACTTTTTTCAAATTCATTTTCCTGAAACAAACAGCCTGTCTGAAACATGCTTAGGGAAAGGAAGCTCTGGGCTTAAGTCAGAAGATGCTTGCTGCAGATTTCATCATGATCTGCCATTCACCTTCACATGCTGACATGTTACAAAGACACAAGCAAGCCCCTTGTGAAACCAGTAAACACAGAGCTGCTCAGGAGTGGGAGAAGGAAAGGGAGAGAGGTGGCTACTGCCCCAGGCATATTCAGAGGATAATTATTCCCACAGACAGCCCAGCTTTGGAAGTTTCAGGCTGCAAGAGCAGTGCCGAAGTATGACTACCTGGGATCTTTCCCTGCTGTCAAGAAACAAACGTACTGTTGTAACCTTTGAGTGGGCTAGAGTTCACTTCATTTCCTGTCTCCAGTGCCTTAAAAAAATACCCAACTGCCATAGAAAGTAGCTGGAGACCCAGTGTTCAGTCTCTAAGGATTTTCAGCAAGGATTGCACAGGGTCAACCTCCCCACATTCAAGTCCCAAAAGGAACTAAAGAAATTAATTTAATTAAATAACTTTATAAAATCTTATGATAAAGAAACAAATAATAATCTAATTTTTATATCATGACATGGCTATTGTATAATCCACAGACATTACCTTCACAGTTATACATGAACATAAATAAAGGAAACAAATTAAAATCTGAACAGTTCAGTCCCCACAGAAATACAGTGAGAAGAAACGGAAAGTTCCCAAAAGCTTAGGTTTTGTTCACCTAAGTCTCAGTTAGAGTCTTTGATCACCAAATCTATACAGTCTGCTGAGTCTAAAACAACATCTTCCCTCCACTTGCTTGTAGGAATCTTCAGTTGGAATCCATGCAGACTCTTCCTCTGCTGAAATCACTGCTAGCCAGTCAGATAACTGATTAACCAATCACTCAGTTAAGGGTATAGATTTAAAGAAAACCCTGTTACAAGAAAATACAAAACTGAGAATAGCAAAATAGAAATGACTCTTTCCTCATAAAAAAAAAAGTTGGTGAATCAGACTAGTTGAGACAATTTAACTAGAACAGTTTGGCTAAAATCAAAACATTCAAAGCACACAATTAAAATAGAAGTTATTTTTCCCACCCAATTTTCCCTGGCTATAATTAGCATTTCCCATGCTTCCCTGTTAGAGGGTTAACAATATCACTAGCCTGCTGCAAAATGCTTCAGAGTTGGGGACAATAGCCTGCTTCCTACTCCTGGGCTCAGTTTCTCCCAACTCACACAGCTCACATCGCCTTCTGCAAAGCAGCTACCCTGACTGCTTGCCCTCATGGAGTCTGACCCTAGCAACAATATGGAGCAGACCCAAACCTACCATGCCCAATTCCAGAAGCTTCTGGATGTGGAGTGCTTAATCTGCCTAGCAACAATGACCCAGACACAACTCACTCCTACCTCCCCCCAATGGGTCTCTTAAAGAGCAGGGCCGGCTCCAAGTTTTTTGCTGACCCAAGCAAAAAAAATTTCCCGTGCCCCCCCCGGCCCCACCCCAACTCCGCCCCTTCCCCGTCCCATTCCAACCCCTTCCCCAAATCCCCAGCCCGGCCTCCTCCCCCAGGCGTGCCGCATTTCCCCTTCTACCCCTCCCTCCCAGGCTTGCCTGGGAGGGAAGGAGGGGGAAGAAGCGGAGCAGCGGCACGCTCGGGGGAGGAGGCGGAGGTGGAGCAGAGGTGAGCTGGGGGGGGAGCAGTTCCTCTGCCTCCTCCAGGGTTACTTCCTGCAGCCCTCCCCGTGCTCCCCACTGCCGCAGCTCACCTCCGCTCCACCTGCTCCCCTGAGCACACCGCAGCCGCTCCACTTCTCCCCCACCACCACCACAGCTCACCTCCGCTCCACCTGCTTCCCTGAGCACACTGCAGCCGCTCCACTTCTCCCCCCTCCACTTCTCCCTCCCAGGTTTGCTGCAAAACAGCTGATTCACGCGGCAAGCCTGGGAGGAAGGGAGGAGAAGCGGAGTGGTGGTGCACTCGGGGGAGCAGTCAGCAGTGAAGCGGAGGTGAGCTGGGGGGGGAGTGGTTCCTCTGCCCCCCCCAGGGTTACTTCCTGCTGCCTTCCCCACGCCCCCCACTGCCACAGCTCACCTCCGCTCAGGGCCGCTCCCCACTTTTTGCGCCCCAAGCAAAAAAAAAAAAAAAAAAAGGAGCCGGAGTGCCACCCCTTGGAAAGTGCTGCCTCAAGCACATACTTGGAGCGCTGGTGCCTAGAGCTGGCCCCGTTAAAGAGATATCTTCCTATTAGGCACCTTGGTTACACTGTCGCATCACAAATATTGTTTAAATTACACTTAAAACTTTGCATTAATGGCAATACCCCAGTGTGGCCATTTATTCTACGATTTAGTGTCACTGGTCTGTGAGAGTCTTTCCTTTGCCTACAATGGATTTTGGGTCAGGTTACCAGGTAGGTCCATATAGGCTATTACACACAAATGCTGAGTCCTCTGTGAATGCCTTGATCATACCAAAGCTCCCCAGGGTTGCATTTTTCTAGGACCGTTTCCCCAGAACACCTTTTGAGGAGCTGCTGCTCCTTTACATGTGTAGATACAAGCAACTGCTGCCCTTAAGCAGCCATTTTATAGCTGAGTGTCTGCTATGCTTTATCTCCTTCTCTTCCAACTGGTAAGTAATCTTAGCTGCTGTTTACTTACTCTTTAATATTTCTGAGGGTGGCAGAGTCTCACAAAATTGAGTACTATGAGTGAATTTCATTGAAGTGATGTTTAAAGTGTCTCAAATCCTTCCAACTTAATCCTTTGTATTTATCATAACTATTTGTATAAACTCTTCAATGCACATAAACCCAAACCAATCTGAACAATTAGTAATCCAAAATTTATTATAGATCCAAGCTGCTAACATCCTTCATTTAATTACACTCTATATATTGACTTTTGAAGAGATTTTTTTTAAAAGTTTGGTACCTCAGCTACTTCTGAGCCATCATTAATTTAATCCCCCCCTTCATTTGTTGATTAATGCACATACTCTCTAACACTATTTTTCCCCTTTACAAACTTTTAAATGTTCATCTTAACCCCTGTAGTTTAGCATCAGCTCATTTATGCCAATGGTGAAAGATCAAGTTACAACACAATCAGAAAATTTCTTTCATGATGAATTAGAAACACCTCCAAAAATATCGTGCCCAAGAATAACCTAGAGATTGTACAGCCACTGTGATGGCCCTGTGTATGATGGAAACCACTTTAAGCCAGGGGGTGCTGCACCCCTAGTTCCAGCATCTACTTATTAAAAAAAACAACTATTATAAAACCGTAAACTACAAAAAGGTTCCAAAACCTTTTTTTAAAAGACTACATATCTGACTGAAAATAGTTCTTAGACCAAGATTACTGGGCAGTGTTAGAAACCCAAACATTGGAGCACTGGGTCATTGAACGTGAAATGAATTAAAAGTTGTAGACCTGTTTTTTTTTCATTGTCTACACTTAGAGAAATGGAGATAGTAAAGCACAGCCAGGCTGCAAGAGCTGTGCTGCAGAATAGAAAAACCTGTAATCTTTCCCTGCTGTGAAGAAACAAATATGAGTTGCCACCACCACCACAAATATTGTTTAAATTACACTTAAAACTTCCTATTTTTTCCAACTCTCTAATTTTGTAGTGAATGGCAGTACCCCAATGTGGCCATTTATTCTGCCATTTAATCCCACTTTTCTGTGGGCGTCTTTCCTTTGCCAATAATGGGCTTTGGGTCAGGCCCATAGGCTGTGACACAGAAACACCGATTCCTCTGTGAATGCCTGGATTTTACCAAATCTGCCCAGAGTGGGGTTGCACTTTTCTAGGACCTTTTTCTCAAATACCTTTTGAGGAACTACTGCCCCTTGACTGCTACCCTCAGGCAGCCATTTTGCAGCTTTCTGCTGTCTCTCCTCTTTCAGCTGGAAAATATTCTTATCTCCTGTTGTACTTACTCTTTAACATTGCTGAGAGTGGCAGAGTCTCACAGACTTGAGTACGATCAGTGAATTTCATGGATGTGATGTTTACTGTATCAAATCCTTACAGTAACACACCAGAAAACTCCTTCCAACTTAATCCTTTGTATTTATCATAACTATTTGTATAAACTCTTCAGTGAACATAAACCTAAGCCAATCTGAACAATTTGTAAGATTCAGCTGCCAAAATTTGTTTGTTATAGATCTACGCTGCTAACATCCATAATTTAATTGTACTCTACATAGTGATTCTTTTTAAAGGTATAAACCCTAGTGTTAATAAAAGAAATGTTTAAATAAATAGATAGGGCTATTTTGGGGCTAGTTTTGAAGTGACTGTGGACTATTGATTCAGTAGAAAATAGCCCCGGGAATCATGGTTAAAGTTGCTTCCCCCTATCAAAATCTGAAATGGTGCCCCTGTGGTCCGGTGCCAGAATTGGAATGTGTGCGCCATCTATCGCCCCTCCATTCTGCAAAGCCATCCACAATTTCACACACGTTGCCAAGAGTCACGGTCTTTTGCAGCAGGATGCGATTAATGGCCTTGCACACACGTGTTAACTCAGCCTCAACAGTCAACTTCCCCACCCAAACTGTTTGGCGATCGACTTGTAGCAGTCTGGAGTTGCCAGTTTCCACACTGCAATTGCCATGCGCTTCTCCACTGAGATAGCAGCTCTCATTTGGCTGTCCTTGTGCTGCAGGGCTGGGGTGAGATTAGCACATAGTTCCAGGAAGGTCGTTTTCTTCATCCAAAAGTTCTGCAACCACTGCTTGTCATCCCAGACTTGCATAATGATGCGATCCCACCACTCTGTGCTACTTTCCAGAGCCCAAAAAATGACGTTTCACTATGTTCAGCCCCTCCATGAATACCAAAAGCAATCTAATGTTACTGCTTTCCATGTTGGACATCACGTCAGGCAACTGTGCCTGCCATTGCCTTTGTAACTTCAAGAATAACTCCACTGCCACTCGTGATGTGCTACTGAGAGCTAGCAGAGGAGTGGAGAGCAGTGCAGGATCCATTCCTGCATATAGATATGGCAGGGAAAGCAGAAAACAAGGGACTTTGAAAAATGCCATGAACTGAAGATGGACGCATATGGAATGCTGGGATAGAAAACAGTGCATCACGGGGCACTGAGCCCGGACCCATGATGTGCTGCGATCCCCTCCACCTTGCAACAAGTCCTAGTGGCAGAAGGGGGAGAGCTGCACTGTGGGATAGCTACCCACAGGGTACTGCTCTCATTGGCTATGTAAGTGCCGCAAGTGTGAACACGCTATGCCACCAATGGAAGAAAATGTGAACACACAACAGTGGTTTTCTTTAAGTGCTTTTTTATCAGTGACAAAGCTCTTGGCGAAAAAACTGCCAGGGTAGACATACCCTTAAAATGCTATGTTTTGCTCTATATATCAAGAAGTTAGTTGATCTGCGAGCTGGCAAGGTGTAACTAAGCGGCCTTTGGCGGGACACCACTGAGAGAATCAATTCAGGACAAATTACTTAGAGCAGGGCAGTCACAACCCAAGGCTGGGGTTCCTCCATTATTAAGGCACACCAAACCAGCCAAACAGAGAGG
Organism: Trachemys scripta elegans; assembly: GCF_013100865.1. Classification (NCBI taxonomy): domain Eukaryota; kingdom Metazoa; phylum Chordata; order Testudines; family Emydidae; genus Trachemys; species Trachemys scripta. The sequence goes on from NC_048298.1 coordinate 70,631,634, forward strand.
ACTTCAGTTTCACCCCACTGGCTAACCAGAAGTCATTCAAGCAATTTCCTCAGACACTCCAGCTTCCCAGTATCACCACCAGTGCTACTCCTTATGGGAATGAATGGTTATGAAAACCAATACCCCAGTAAAAGAAAAGAGGTTCTCCCGATTCCAAAGGACCAAGCCCCAGACCCAGGTCAATATACCGGTTAGATCTTGCCCACAAATCACGCTGTTGCCAATCCTTTAGAATCTAAAATCTAAAGGTTTATTTATAAAAAGAAAGAAATATAGATGAGAGTTAAAATTGGTTAAATGGGATTAATTACATACAGTAATGACAAAGTTGTTGGTTCAGGCTTGTAGCAGTGATGGAATAAACTGTTGGCTTAAGTAAGTCTCTGGAGTACATCCACTGCTTGGATGGGTCATTCAGTCCATTGTTCAGAGCTTCAGTTTGTAGCAAGGTTCCGCCAGAGGTCAGAAGCAGGACTGAAGACAAGATGGAGAAGATGCAGCTGCCTTTTATAGTCTCTTGCCATGCAGCCTGAGCTTCCTTTGTTTCAAACACAAGCTGCCCAGCACATGGCCTGAAAGCCTTAGCGTTTTCTCCATAGGCATGTCCCTGCATGCCTTGCTGAGTCATAAGGTGTATCTGCCTTCTCTTAATGGGTCAATTGTACAGCTGACGGTCCTTAATGGGCCATAAAGCAGGCTAGGCAGTGTCTGGGGTGTCACAAGTTTGAAATACAGACAGTATAGTGCCAATACTTATAACTTTAAATACAAAAATGACACACAAATACAGACAGCATAATCATAACCAGCAAATTACAACCTTTTCATAGACACCTTACTTGACCTCCTTTGTACAAAATTTGCTGCAACTATAGGACCTTGGTTGAAACAATGATCTAGTCACACTTCATGTCAATAACGTCACATAAGGTTCCATGCCCAGATGGCGCATGGGAAATTTCTATAAGCATTTGCTTCTTGCTTCTGTGAACTGATGCTTAGTATATGCAATGTTGCTAGAACAATGAATTCAGCAATGTCAAATGACAGTGACAATGAACCAGTGAATTCTTCCTTCCAATAATTAACATGTAAAAGTACTGTTTACGCTGATGGCCAGTCATCTTTATTTAGGTCACAAAACTAAACTGCAGGCCATCCTTGCAAGGTAGGCAACTTAGCTATGTTTCAGTTCTGTACCCCAATTGTATTAAGGCCTCAGATGTCCTATATGAATTTAGCAATAGTTGGGGCCAGCTAAAAGTATGCATCTGTTACCTGCATTGTGATTTTGGGCCTCGGACAGGGGCAGGCAAACTTTTTGGCCTGAGGGCCGCATTGGATTTCGTAAATTGTATGGAGTGCCGGTTAGGGGAGGGGGTCGTGGCCCGGCCCCCGCCTCCTATCTGCCCCCCCCCCCGGGACTCCTGCCCCATCCAACCCCCCCGTTCCCTGATGGCCCCCCTGGGACCCCTGTCCCATCTAACCTCTCCTTCTCCCTGTCCCCTGACTGCCCCCCAAATCCCTGCCCGTGACTGCCCCCTGCCGCCCCATGCAACCCCCCTCTTTCCTGACTGCCCCCCGGAACTCTTGCCCCCATTCAACTCCCTGTTCCTCCCCCCGACCCCTATCCACACCCCCATCCCCTGACCACCACCTCAAACTCCCCTGCTCTCTATCCAACCCTGCCTGCTTCCTGCCCCCTTACCGCGCTGTCTGGAGCACTGGTGGCTGGCAGTGGTATAGCCGCGCAGCCCGGCTGGAGCACACCGCCGCCACCACAACCACGCAGCTCAGAGCACTGGGTCAGGCCCGGCTCTGCAGCTGCGCTGCCCCAGGAGCACACAGCCCCGCTCCCAAGAGCATTACGCCGGCGGCGGAGCAAGCGAGCTGAGGCTGCATGGGAGGGGGAACAGCAGGGGAGGGGCCGGGAGCTAGCCTCCCTGGCCAGGAGCTTGGGGGCTGGGCAAGACGGTCCCGCTGGCCATAGTTTGCCCACCTCTGGCCTAGGATGTACATGATTTTAACTTCATTTCCATTGCTAGAAGCTGAGCAATAATTATTAAAAAGGGAAAGAAGAATGTTATGTTTATCCTGATAATGTTATAGAAGAAGGGAGAAATTAGGGAAGTGTAAAATACTCTATATTACTGTATGCCACATATCCAAAGTCGGATTTGGTTTTGCCATTGGAAAGGCACAAGAGAATGCCTGAGTTTTGACAAATCCAAAGCTGAGCTATCTCTGTGTATGCTCAGCAAGGCAAAAATACAGCCCAGATGCACTTCCTGTGTAAGGAGATTTAAATTAATGGAGATATCCTATCTCCTAGAACTGGAAGGGACCTTGAAAGGTTATCAAGTCCAGGTCCCTACCTTCACTAGCAGGACCAAATACTGATTTTGCCCTAGATCCCCAAGTGGCCCTCTCAAGGATTGAGCTCATAACCCCCTGTGTTTAGCAGACCAATGCTCAAACCACTGAGCTATCCCTCCCCCAAACAGAACTGTTTATAGTAAGGCCTTGAATATATAGCCAAATCATCGTCAGCAGAACATGGCCAATGCTCAAATAGGGTCTGAGTTAACTACTGTAAAATTCAGCAAGGAAGAAGAAAAGGAAATGAGATCTTCAACCCTGTCACACTTTTTAAAAAATTGTAAAGTAAAAATAGATCTGAAAAGGCAAGCTTATGTCTCTGAGCTTAAAAAGGAGGTGATTTCATTAGATGAACGAGTGACTGATCAGGAGGTGGGCCAGAATGACACTGCCATGAAGAGGGATGAGAAAAATGGAAACTTGTCAGACTCAAAAACTGGGAGAAATGTCAAGGAGACTGGAATGCTGAATGGAGCATATACATTCAAGAAAATTCCTGGAAAATGAGCTGTGACAATCGTTTGTCTTCCTAGAAAATAGATTGGCCTAGTGTATATGTTCCAGTGAACATGGACTTCTTCAAAGAGATTTTACAAAATTGAAATTGAAACTAAGCAGACTACGGCCCCCAGATCTGGCACCAACTGAGGTCAGGCTGAGAAACTGCAGGTGCATTTATTTGCAGGAAAAAGCAGGATCTGTAGTCTTCATAGGCTGTTTCTGCACATTAAATAGGAGGGTGATTATTTTAGAATTGCTTTTGGCCCACAAGTCACATTCTATGCACTTCTATACTTCAGAATAGTTCCAGAGGAAGATGCACTCGTTTGTTTAATGAAGGTCATTCTGTGATTGGACAGTGGTTAGGGGAGAAGTTGTAAATTGTTTTTAATGCATTGAATTTTCTTTGTATAAATAGACCGGAAAGCGTATGCAGCCAAATCTTTGCTTTGCCATTGCATATTTCTTACATGAGATGATAACCCATCATTATGTCACATTTATCATCATTGCATTAAATAAGGAAATTAAAGTTTTATTTTCTCTCTCTGGTCATGAAATCGTAGAAAATAATAAAAATCCTTACAAGCACGTCTTATTCTCCTCCTCCCCTTTTCTCTTTCTAAATGGGTTCCATAATGGCACCTGATGGTAATTACTAGATTTCAACATTGCTTCAAACTTCACAATAGAATCAGCCCACTCGGAGTAAGATCTCATTGTTGTAAACTGATTCCGTAGTGCAATGATCATGTCAAGCTGTGTCCTTTTATTTTTAATCCCCCCCCTCCCGGGGGGGCAATTTGTTCCAATTAGTGCCTCAGATAGCAATTATTGCTGTACAGTACTCTCATTGTTATTCAAGTCTGGACTAGCTGATTCAAAATCACAGAATCCCATGTGTAATGGAACATACATGCTAGTCCAGTGCATTTTCTGTAAAGAAGATCTATTGTTAGGGCTCATTTTCCTCTGTTTTTTGAATAAAGTCTTTCTTTGCTCTCAGATTCCTCTTATCTGCGGTGTAGAGGAAGTTATTTTAAAAGCTTGCCTTTCCCTGTGAAATTGTGTAGGTACCTAGTGTATAGGAGCAAAAATACTCCAAATAATCTATTTGGATGATTTATCGTTCCTTGTTCTCTCTGGGCCAGATTCTGATCCCTTACTAACATTGACGAGCACCTTATTCCACAAGTGAGCCCTTTGACTTCAGTTGTACTACTCATGGAGTACTGTACTCTTTAAACAGTTTTTGTCCCCATTTTCTTGAGTACAGAACACACCAGCACAGGAACCGTCCATATGTCAAATTTTCTCTAGCAATGTAAAAAAAATGAGGGAAGAATTATGAACTTAGGCTTGGTCTACACTACCCCCCTAATTCGAACTAAGGTACGCAACTTCAGCTACGTGAATAACGTAGCTGAAGTTCGAAGTACCTTAGTTCGAATTAGTTCGAACTTACCTTGGTCCACACGCGGCAGGCAGGCTCCCCCGTCGACTCCGCGGTACTCCTCTCGGCGAGCTGGAGTACCGCAGTCGACGGCGAGCACTTCCGGGTTCGACTTATCACGTCCAGACTAGACGCGATAAGTCGAACCCAGAAGTTCGATTTCCAGCCGTCGAACTACCGGGTAAGTGTAGCCAAGGCCTTAGCTGATTCTGTGTCACAGCTTTAAAAATCAAGATGTAACATTGAAGAGAGGTTAGCTACTCTGCAAAAAACAGCTTCTGAGTGGAAAACCTTAACGATGTTGTTGAGAACAAAAATAATCTCTCTGGAACTTTATTTTTGACATTTAACTTTGTTTACAATTAACAACTTCTTTCAAGACAGAGGCTGTATAATTGAATGCAGAGCTAACGATGGTTAGGAGACTCATGCCTGTTTTCCATACAAATGATCATGAAAAATACGAAAGCAGCTGTATTTCTGCAGTATCTATTATCTGAAACTGTGTAATACTGCAGATTTTAATTTCCTGAAGTTGCATTTGCCCATAATTTCTTTGGCTGATAACAATGTTTAAAGTTATTTTGTACATATCAAGTAATGAGAATTCCACTAACTGAATTACAGTTTATTCATATTGGACCCTTTCCCATAAATACTTACCAGGAAAGATTACTAAAGAAACCACAAATGATGGCATAGCAAAGCAGTCATTTATGAAAAGGTAAACAACATGCATCTAATGTTCTGTGCATTTTATACCAGTCCGGAAGACCTGGTGTCCTTTTGTCAGCAGCTGGGACAGGACAGTATTCCCTTTCATTTTCTCTTTCCATTGAAGCTGGAATCTCTCTCTAGAATATTTTCCTTAAATGCAGATTTTAAGTGAGTCATTGGGTTACCAAAAATGCTGCTTCCTGCAGCTTTATTAGTGAAAGGGGTTCCAAACACAGAATGCCATCCAAAGTTCATTGAGATCAATGGAAAGATTCCCATTGACTTCAAAGGACTTTTGATCAGGCCAATAGTGAGTTAGTAGAAAGGACAATTACACTATACAAGGAATGTGGGATTCTGAACAGAGCCAGATTTTGTATATTGACTCCAGAGGAAGAGATTTGGATTCATCAGAGAAGATGTTTCACCTGAGTCATGGATCAAAAATTAATAGGTTCCAAATGTCACAAATGGCACCTGGCAACCCAAAAGTTAACCTCAACAAGGGATTTGGTGACTTCTTATTAGGGGACTAATGTGCCCTTTATAAGAACATAAGAAGGGCCATATTGTGTCAGATCAATGGTCCATCTAGTCCAGTATCCTGTCTTCCGACAGTGGCCAATGTCATGGGTTCAGAGGGAATGAACAAAACAGGTAATCATCAAGTGATCCATCCCCTGTCGCCCATTCCCAGCTTCTGGCAAACGGACACTAGGGACACTTCAGGGCATGGTTTTGAATCCCTGCCCATTCTGGCTAATAGCCATTGATGGACCTATCCTCCATGAACTTATCTAATTCTTTTTCAAACCCTGTTATAGTCTTGGCTGTCAAAACTTCCTCTGGCAAAGAGTTCCACAGGTTGACTGTGCATTGTGTGAAGAAATACTTCCTTTTATTTGTTTTAATCCTGCTGCCTATTAATTTCATTTGGCAACCCCTAGTTCTTGTGTTATGTGTTATGTCTTATTTACTTTCTCCACACCAGTCATGATTTTATAGACCTCTATCATATCCCCCCTTAGTCATCTCTTTTCCAAGCTGAAAAGTCCCAGTCGCATTAATCTCTCCTCAGATGGCACCCATTCCATACCCCTAATAATTTTTGTTGCCCTTTTCTGAACTTTTTCCAATTCCAATATACCTTTTTTGAGGTGGGGTGACCATATCTGCAGGCAGCATTCAAGATGTGGCCATACCATGGATTTATATAGAGGCAATATGATATTTTCTGTTTTATTATCTATCTCTTTCCTAGTGATTCCCAACATTATTAGCTTTTCTGATTGCCACTGCACACTGAGTGGATGTTTTCACAGAACTATCCACAATGATTCCAAGCATAGGCGCCGACTCCGTGGGTGCTCTGGGGCTGGAGCAGCCAAGGGGAAAAATTGGTGGGTGCTCTGCACCCACCGGCAGCTCCCAGCCCCACCCCGCCCCAGCTCACCTCCGCCTTCTCCCCTGAGCGCACCACGGCTCCGCTTCTCCCCCTAGTTCCCAGTGCTTGCCGCCGCGAAACAGCTGTTTCATGGTGGAAAGCGCTGGGAGGGAGGGGCGAGGAGGGGGAACGCAGCACTCTTGGGGAAGAGGCAGGGCCGGGGCGGGGATTTGGGGAAGGAGTCCAATAGGGGCAGGGAGGGGGCGGAGTTGGGGTGGGGACTTTGGGGAAGGGGTTGAAATGGGGGCGGAAGGGGGCAGGGCGGGGTGGAGTCTGGGCAGGCCCGGGGGGGGGGGGGGGGGGGTTGAGCACCCGCCGGTGCTGGGAAAAGTTGGCGCCTATGATTCCAAGATCTCTTCCTTGAGTGGTAACGGCTAATTTAGACCCCATCATTTCATATGTATAGTTGGGATTATGTTTTCCAATGTGCATTACTTTGCATTTATCAACATTGAATTTCATCTGCCATTTTGTTGTCCAGTCACCCAGTTTGTGTGAGAACTCTTCCAAATCTGCTTTGGACTTAACTAGCTTGAGTAGTTTTTATCATCTGCAAATTTTGCTACCTCACTGTTTAACCCTTTTTCCAGATAATTAATTAATATGTTGAACAGTACTGGTTCCAGTACAGACCCCTGGGGGACACCACTATTTACATCTCTCCATTCTGAAAATATTCTTATCCTTTGTTTCCTATCTTTTAACCAATTACTGATCCATGAGGGGACCTTCCCTCTTATCCCATGACAGCTGAAGCTTACTTTGCTTAAGAGTCTTTGGCAAGGGACCTTGTCAAAGGCTTTCTGAAAATTTAAGTACACTATATCCACTGGAACACCCTTGTCCACATGCTCGTTGACTCTCTCAAGGATTACTAGTAGGTTGGTGAGGCATGATTTCCCTTTACAAAAATCATGTTGACTCTTCTCCAACAAATAATGTTAATCTTTGTGTCTGATAATTCTGTTCTTTACTATAGTTTCAACCAATTTACCTGGTACTAAAGTTAGGCTTACTGGCCTGTAACTGCTGGGATCGCCTCTGGAGGGTTTTTTTTAAATTGGCATCACCATTGCTGGCGGATATCATAGGCAGGGACGTCTAAGCCTCCCCAAACAGCCTGGGGTGGCCCCTCCCACGCTCCACAGCCAGACCCCCCCCTCCTGCCTGCTGCTGTTTTCTTTGTGGCTCAGAGGTTGAGGCAGGCAGGTTGGGTGCCACGGTGCACACAAGACCCCCGGGCTGGGGCCACGCCGTACTGCACTGACTGTCCTCCTGGCACTGAGACCGCGCTGGCCACCTAGTGCTCCGGGGCTGGGGTGCTCTGGCTGTGCCGCCTGCCTGCCCAGCGCTGGGGTTGGGGTCGATCCAGCCACACTGTCTGTCCGCACACCCAGTGCTGGGGCTGGGGGCCCATGGGAGGGAGTGTGTGGGGCAGAAGGGGCAGGGCCGGGGGCTAGCCTCTCCCAAGAGCGCATTCACCTGCTGCCCATGGGCGTCATATTAGCTATCCTCTAGTCATGTAGTATAGAAGCTGATTTACTAGTTGTTTAGCAGGCTTCCTGCTTCTGATGTAGTTAAAAACAATGTTTGCTGTTACTTTTTGAGTCTTTGGCTAGCTGTTCTTCAAATTCTTTTTTGGCTTTCCTAATTATATTTTAACACTTCACTTGCCAGAGTTTATGCACCTTTCTATTTTTCTTAATAGGATTTAACTTCCTTTTTAAAGGATGGCCTTTTGCCTATACCTGATTCTTTTACTTTGTTGTTTAGCCACAGTGGCACTTTTTTGGTCCTCTTAACTGGGTTTTTTAATTTGGGGTATACATTAAATTGAGCCTCTATTATGGTGTCTTTAAAATGTTTCCATGCAACTTACAGGGATTTCACTTTTGATACCGTATCTTTTAATTTCTGTTTAACTAACTTCCTCATTTTTGTGCAGTTCCCCTTTCTGAAAGTAAATGCTACCATGGTAGGCTGCTTTGATGTTCTCCCCCATACAGGGATGTTAAATTTTACTATGTTATGGTCACTATTACCAAGCGGTTCAGTTATATTCATCTCTTAGACCAGATCCTGTGCTCTACTTAGGACTAAATCAAGAATTGCCTCTCCTCTTGTGGGTTCCAGGACTAGCTGCTCCAAGAAGCAGTCATTTAAGGCAGGGGTGGTCAACCTGAGCCTGAGAAGGAGCCAGAATTTGGAATACATCAGCAGCCCCCCCCGCCATCAGCTCCCGCCCTCCAACCCCTAGCATCTCCTGCCCGCTGGCAGCCCCACCAGTCAGTGCCTCCCGCCTGCCGCAATCAGCTGTTTCGCATGTGCAGGAGGCTCTGTGGGGAAGCGGGAGGAGTGAGGGCATCTCAGGCTCAGGGGAAGGGGCAGGGGCCTTGGGGAAAAGGGTGGAGCAGGGGCAGGGCCTGGGGCAGAGCAGGGAGTTGAGCAGTGAGCACCCCCCGGCACATTGGAAAGTTAGCATCTGTAGTTCCAGCCCCGGAGTCGGTGCCTATGCAAGGAGCCGCATATTAATGTCTGAAGAGCCGCATGCGGCTCCAGAGCCACAGGTTGGCCACCCCTGATTTAAGGTGTCAAGAAACTTTATCTCTGCATCCCATCCTGAGGTGACATGTCAATATGGGGATAGTTGAAATCCTTTATTATTATTGAGTTTTTTATTTTTATAGGCTCTCTAATCTTCCTGAGCATTTCAGTCACTATCACCATCCTGGTCAGGTGGTCGGTAATATATCCCTACTGCTATATTCTTATTATTTGAGCATGGAATTACTATCCCCAGAGATTCTATGGTACAGTTTGGTTCATTTAAGATTTTTACTTCATTTGACACTATGCTTTCTTTCCTATATAGTGCAACTCCCCCACCAGTAAGACCTATTCTGTCCTTCTGATATATTTTGTACCCCGATATTACTGCGAACTATCTAACTGTGCAATATATCAATTATGGTAATGTATACCTTCTGTGGGTGTCAGGCTCTGGGTTCTAGGTGGTCAGTCCTGCTAGTTGGAGCTGTGGCTGAAGCCAGACATAGAATCAGGACCGGGCCAAGGGCAGTGCTGAAATCAGGGTCTGGGGACAGGCTGTGAGTCAGAATCATGGTCAGAGTCCATAGACAAGCCAGATCAGGATTATAGTCAGAGTCTGGATGCAGGCCGAAAGTTGAAACCAGGTTGGAGTTGGTCCAAGGGTCTGGAGGATCAAGAAAGAGGTGCAGGACTGGAACTGGTCACAACTAGGACTGGTGCAGGGTCAGAATAGGGCACAGATGAGGCTGAAGCAGGGTGGAACAAGACTCAACCAAGGCTGGGGTAGGAACAGGGACAGGATCGAGGGCAGACTGGAAGTCTAGGGAGTCTGTAACACTGGGCAGAATGTGGCAGCTGTCTAACAGTGTGTAGTAAGAATACACAACAGATCAGATCAAGAAATGAATACTGTATCCATTTGAAAAGACAGCATCTCGAATAGTGCAGTGCTTCCTAGCAACCTGCTGGAGGATTTGTTTGATGACTCATAGGGAAAAGTGCAACCTATTGAGTCACCAACACCACTCTGCAGCCCTCTGCGTTTTCCTTGGAGGGTTCCCAACCAAGTACTGACCAGGCTCAACCCTGCTTATTTTAGGAGATCTGATAAGTTCATAGGCCAATGCTGTATGGATTTAGGATACATTTCTGAAAATATGCAGTCTTTGTGTCATATTTAGCCTTCAGTCAAATAGCTGCACTGCAATCACTGACGTTATTTATTATTGCCTAGATTAGAGCCAGGAATTAACAGACAGAAAATATTCTCAGCATTTTAAACTGGTACTGTGGGTTATGGGAGATGGTTAAAGGGCAGTAAAATAATTTAAACCAAATAACAGTTTGGAAGAAACAAAGATTTCTAGAACTTGATCTCTGAAAGCTGCCCAAATTTTGCTTCTACATATTAAAAATTTGAAAGATCTCATCAAGAAAGGAATGTTTTCAGGGAAGTATTCAGGTTTGGTTATATTCTCCAACTTGGTTCACTCATCTTCACTTTAAAAACCCTAAGCCAAATTGTGCCCTCGGTTACTCTTGTGCAATGTCACTAAAGTCACTGGGGTTCTATGGAGATATTCCTATCTCACAGAACTATCTTAATGGGACTATTGATGGAGTAACACACTTTTCATGGTGAAGAGAGTTGGCAGAGTCTGCTTTCTATTAACCATAAACAAACCAACAAGCCAAAAGAAAAGGAACCTAATAAAACAACCCTCCCATCTTTTTTTCCTTCCCCACAGAAATGATAGTTACCATAGTATCAGATGCCATAAGAGGCACCAACTAAACCACTGTCTCATAAGAAGTTAAATGGTTATCAGATAGCCAGTTTGTTGCAGCAAGCAAGGAGACATGTTCCCCTAGAAGAGTAATAAGGCTCTGTAATTATCAGGTATAAAATGCGCTTGACTTACGTAATTCTGGGAAGGTGGGATGTCATAGATTCAGTTGGAGAAAAGCTGGCAAGATAGGAGCCGAGTTTAATGGTCTGAAGATGTAATACATTAATTGGGCCCTATGGCCTTACAATTAATTATACTAGTATAATGTGTGCTTGGAATGATTAAAAACAATATACAGGGATGTTACAGACTGTGTGGAACTACACAATGTTTGAATATTTCAATGCCTAATGGATAATACTGTCTTCAATGCTGAAAATATTTACCAGTAAATACATTAAAAAATGTTAAGCTTTCCTGACCAACACATCACTACGGACCGTGGACAACTCTGCCAGCTTACACCCGAGCTGCCTTGCTTTTCTGGAATGTTTCAGCTGCATTTCTTTGAAAAGATAACAATTTTTGCTTGGAAATGGTATTTTCCTAACTTGGTCAGTCTGCGTACACTGGCTACATCACAAGAGGAAACTTCTCTGGCTTGAATCCTGACTTCCCCTTTATAGTCACTGCCATGGAGCAAAATATTTAAGCAACAGAAGGTAAAAGATGCATATGAAAGAAAATATAGTGCCTAGAAAGAATAAATAAAAGGAAAAGGACCAGACTTGTCAGATCCATTGGAAGATACCCCCATCTGGATACCAGGGAGATGCAAACTAATAGAAGGTGACACTACTCACTAGTAAACAACATGCTTCATCAACCTACCTACTAGATGGTTTAACTTCTTGCTAAGGTCAGGCAAGTCTTAGGACAAGTAGCTATTGAAATAAACGGGTGTTAGGCACCTAATACCTGAACTCAGAAGGCTAAAGAGGGGAAGCAATGCTTGGACAAGAATTCTTTGACTTTTGTGGTCCTCTTGGCCAAGAGAAAGTTGTGTTTGGCCTGGAAATACTCTCTGATATTGAGACTCCAAGTCAGCGTCTCGAGTCTAATTGCTGGAACAAATCTGGGGTTTTGCCACAGCCAGCTGCCCTTTCAGAGGCTGAGCTATTGGTTCAAGGGAGGAATTGCTGCCACTCCTCATTCCTCAAGTGGGCAGCCACCACCAACATTAATTTTGTGAAGATCTTGGTGGGGTCAAAGTTAATCAAAGAGATGAGCATGTTATAGTAGGTGTAGATTCCTGAGGCAAAACTTGAGGAATTTTTGGTGCTGATACATTATTAAAATAGTCAGGTTTGCTAAGGCTAGATAAAGCTCCCAGGCTGACACAGGTGCTAATCCTATCTTGGAATGCATGGAGACAATTTACTAGTTTAACCATTTCAGGACCAGAAGGGTGGAGTATCATCCTACCCTCTCAGAATCAATGGAATAAAGGTCTGAGAATCTCTAATCTGAGGGGACATCAGTTATAACATATTAGTGTTTCTTAGGTGATTGGCAGTGTCTGCATTTTTTTTCTAGAACATCTTGAGAATGGAGAGAGGTCAAACTGAGGCAGAAAATATTCACAGGACTTGATTAAGTCTCTGGGAAATTGCTGGTTGCCTGCAGCGATCTCCTGTGCTTTGGATTGAGCAGATCCACCTCAATAGCTCTGCCCATAGCCAAATCTTGTGCCTAATTAGCAAAAGGATGAGCTAAAGCAAAAATGAGTCCTGTTTTGTACATGTTGGAAGTAAAACGTTTAGGGAATTTTTTTTTGGAAAACTGGTATCATTGTGTTCTCAGCTAAGTCTCTGAGCTCATGTTCTACCATTTCTCCTAGCAGTAATGGATTCTGGACAGGCCAGTATGTATGGACTAGTCTGAATCAGCCCATGGAAAAGGGTTAATATAGAAAGGGACAGGAACAAAAGGTATTTAAAGACAGTGTTTGGCACTAAATCCAAGAAGGACTTTATCATTATAACAATGTGTTTTAAAATGGTTCCTTTTGGGCATTCACTAACTCTTTTAAAGCTGAAATACTGCATAAAAGCTTTTAAAATTAAACTAAATGATATATACTCAGTTTTATGAGCAAGTACTGCACTGTTAAAAACCAGAATGCATGGCACTGTTCTTAAAATATTCAGCAAGGATTACAGGACCATTTTAGCTGCCTGTATGAAGTATGATATCAATCACTCAACTCTTTGGTCTTACTTAATTGGGTTGTGCAGCTTATGACAGTACAGCAAAAGCACTAAATAAAGAGGCCTTAAGTAGTCAATTATATGCAACATTAATATCAAATGTATACAAAGCACACAAACTTTAAACAAATATAATTATCTCTCTCAAATGCAACAAACAATAGCTAGGACAGAAGGCTCAGGCTACAATTATTTGGCTCAATTAGATTATATAGTGTAGCAGTTTTATATATCTTAAAATTAATTACAAAGGCAACAATATTATGTGCTGGCTTTGCTGCTATCTCTTGATTTATTTTTGTAGGCTTACTTTTATTTTGCTTTATCCACACGAATTAAGCCAAAACAAGTCATTTCTGCATACAAATACAGTGTGTAGAAGAAAAAGTGATCAAAATTCAAAGATCATGGTAAAGTTGTATTAATTATTAATATTCACCAACATTTATGTTTGTTTTCCTGGTGTCAAATTGTATGCAACAAATAAAAGATAAGTGTTATTATGCAAAGTTAGAAACATTTTGTCATTTAATCCTAAACTAGATCTTAAATCATTTTGGCAGGAGAGGTAACCTCCTGTTCAATGGAAAGGATACTATCTGTGATTATTTTCTTCTATAATACAATGACTATTATAAAATAATTGAGATTTTTGGTTTGTCAATGTGAATAGAGGACAAAAATACCTGCTGAGAAAAGTGCAGACTCACCAGCAAATATAAGTTACTGTTAAAACCTGCCTGCTTCATAGATACCAGTCCTTACAACACTAGCCAACCTTTTCCAGCTTCACACTGGGTGGTACAGCATGTGCAGGTATATGCCAAAGGGTACACGTACACTGGAGCTGCAGGTGTGATTCTCAGCTCAGGTAGACATACCTGGGGTAGAGCCGACTGAGCTTGTGTGCTAAAAATACAAGTGTCGCCATGCCGGTGCAGCGGGGCTACTTGCTCTGAGTACTAATGTCTATGTACTAATCTAAACATTAAAAAAAAAACTGCAAAAGCCTTGGATTGTCTGGAAACTAAGATTGGCTGTTAGAAAAGCTGCACTGGTTTAACTATTTTTTTTTTAAATCAATCTTGTTAAACTGGTACAAACCCCTAATGTAGATGCACTTTACTTTGCTTAAATTTGTTTAGATTGCAATGGTAAATTACCATGTTAAATTAAACTGATTTAAGTGCAGATTAAACTGGTTTAAGTGCATCTACATTTTTTTATTGTGCTAGTGCCTAAGAGTCCCAGTCATAGAACAAGTCCCTATTGTGCAAGGTGCTGGACAATCACAGACTAAAAGACCCTTATACATTAGGAATTTGCACTGGTTTAGATCTGTTTAAATCGGTTTAGTTAAACAGTCAACTTTTCTCATGTAGAGAAGGCCTAAATGGCAAAAAACTATACGTCCTAAAAAATAATGCTAACCAGTCACGTCCCTTTCAGGAATTAAAATGTAAACAGTGTATTTCATTTGATAAGCCATAGGACCAAGCCGCAAAGGTCAGATCCAGATCCACCTTCAAGTTTCTCAACTTCAGCTGTGTTTGGATCCAGGGTTTGCTTTGGCTCTTTATAAACATAAAGGCTGGCTGCAAAGTTCAGGTCTGGATGTGAGCTTTCCAAAATTTGTGGGCGTCTTTATCTGCAATTTGGTTCAGGCCCACACTTCTATTTGAGATCACACAAGGAATACTCTATTAAATAGAAAATGAAACACTCTTCCTAATTGGGCAAGATACTGACAGTTAGGAAGCAATCCAGATGCATACACTTGGGGTAAACTTCTGTAAACATGTTCTGCACTCCAGCAAAGAAGTAAATGTCAAGGTAAGCTTGGCAAGCAACAAGGAAGGATGAGTCATATTCCTCCAATTTAATTCCAAAGATGCTATCTTTTACCCTCCTCAGTACTGTGGTCACAAGACTGACACTGCTTCTGCTTCTTTATGGGAAACAGGATTCAAACACTCTGGAGAAATAGTTTACAGGAGCCCCAAAGTCATTTTTCACCTATACTTAGTTTTCATTACCAAAATCTGGAAGGAGTAAATTTCCATATGAAGCAATCGATGTAAAATTGTCTCGCCAAAATGTTAAACGTGGATATGTGAAAAACAAACAACTTTCCTCCCCCCATTCTCAGCCAATATACAGTATTTAAATTAAAATATATAAAGTTAAACAGTTTTGTAAGAAACCTCTTGTTCAGCACTTATGGGCATCTACAATAACCTAAGGGCCACATTCAGTGCTGTTGATTTTGAGGTAGGGAAACATTATCTCCATTTTGTAATGGGGAAACTGAGGCAGGGGCTCTAAGGCCAAGGTTTTCATAAATGGCCACTGATTTTAGGTGACTTAATTTTTGGGTAGGCAAAATGAGACATCTTGAAAACTGACTTTCAGAAATGCTGGGTACCCACAGCTCTGATTGAAATTCCTGGGAGCTGTGGGTGCCCAGCACCCCTGAAAATCAGGCTGTGCACCCACTCTCAGGCAGTCGTCCAGAAATTGTGGCCACTTGTGAAAAGACATGCACAAATTCACACATGATGTCTCTGACAGAGCCAAGAATAAAATCCAGGTCTTCTGGCTTCCACTCCTGTTCCTTTACTATGTAATTATCATTCCTCTCTGATGCTAGCAATTAATGAGTATTTTCCTGCCACCTACAGATAAAAGGTGTGTAACATATTTTTGTTGTCCAGCTCCTCCCTACTTCCTTCTTGATTGTTAATTTGACTGTAACCTTATTTTATATTTTTCAGGCATGACTAGTTGTTCTATACTGATATGAAGTCCATATATGATGTGCTCAAGAGGGCAGAACAATAATTCTAATAGTTTACAAATGTTTCAGATGAGTCCATCAATGGTTTATGTAACTTGAATCACCATAATTGAGAGGTAGCGTGATGGTTTCCTTTTGTCTAATTAACAGACGCTGCAATTTCTGTTTCTGAATGAAATATTAGAAAGGACCAAAGATGCAGTGCATTTAAAAGTACAGAAAGCAATTCAGTTGCACGTTTACACTCCTAATTTATCAGGCTCATAGAACTTTTCTACTTTTCATTTAGGATTTTTATAGAGATGGGTTTCAGAATGATAGATACTAAATTAATTTTATGCTCTTGGCCTGATTGTGCAACCCTTACTCATGCAACTGCTAACATTTGTGAACTCAGTGCAACCGCTTCCATGACTAAGTGCTGTTCTGAATGAGTAAGCACTGCAGAATCTGGCTCTGTGTATATATGTGTGTGTGTGTGTTGTTTTTTGTTTGTTTTCCTTTTAGGTGGAAAGTTTCTACCTATTCCACATGGTATAATCTATATTATAAGACCATTTGCTGTCTGTAGGACTCATTATTAACCTGAAGATTTTTAAAGCATCCCAACTACAGACACTAGAAGTATGAATAAAATTGATAACTTATATAAAGGGACATATTCCAGCTAGCTCTTGATTATTTATGTATATATTACCATTGATGTGCATGGTAGTACAGATAGGTCACTTATTTCAGTGATATTGTCCACGAAACACCGAGCCTGTTTTGAACAGGAAAATCACTGCCTTTTCATTCTGTTCTACAGCCTGCCATACTTAAATACAAGAAAGATTTACACAGAACACACCCATTTTGAAACCTTATGACAACAACCTTTAAACTAGTGATGGAAAATTTCCAAGTGGTTTGGCTCAGATATGCATCTCAGTGTCTGCTACCTTACCGTTTTGGGAATCTCTCAAGGTCAGGTATGTTTGTTTATTTTGTTTGTTTGTTTAGAGAGATTTATGGTGCCTCCTGGTTTTGAAGGAACCAGAAATAATCTTAGAACATTGATTCTTGGAGGATTTCAGTTCTCCCACCTGCAGGCAAAACCAGGAGGTGCAAAGGCCTGAAAATAATATTCAAAGCAAGAGAGATTCAGGTTTGGTTGTATTCTCCAACTTGGTTCACTCATCTTCACTTTAAAAACCCTAAGCCAAATTGTGCCCTCGCTTACTCTTGTGCAATGTCACTAAAGTCACTGGGGTTCTATGGAGATATACCTGTCTCACAGAACTGGAAGGGACCCCAAAAGGTCATTGAGTCCAGCCCCCTGCCTTCACTAGCAAAACTGATTTTGCCCCAGATCCCTAAGTGGCCCCCTCAAGGATTGAATTTATAACCTTGGCTTTAGCAGGCCAATGCTCAAACCACTGAGCTATCCCTCCCTCCTAAACTCAGTAGAATATGGCCCATGGTGTGAAGAGCAGCATGAGTAGATATCTTTGGTAGTAGTGGGAAAAGCTGAATAGCAGAAGATGATCTTCAAAAAAACACGGCTGCTTTGCCAATGTTCACTTTCCACAGACTTGTTGCCTGCACTGACTTTACTCAGATTTTTTAAAACATAATTGTACTTTTAAAATGTCCTTCAGCAGTCATGGCCACATTCAGTTGTGAGACAACAGATTTGGTCTCTTTCAGTTATGCGTCTACCAGTAAACATCTTTTCTATGATTTTCACAGATGTATGGCTGCTGTATATCCTTCCAGCTCTTCTTGCTCCAGCACTTCCCACCAAGTCTTACTCTGAAAAGCAAGTCTACAAGGGGCATTGGCACTTTCATCCTCCTACCAACTATTTTCGATACTATTGACTACCAATGGAATAGCTTGAATAGGAGAGATTTGGAGAACCCCACATCAGAATATCTCATAGCTCAGAACACTCTCCTGAGAGGGGAGAGAAACTTGTTCAAATCTTTTCTTCCCATCAAGCAGAGGAGGGAGCTGAACCTGGCTCACCCACCTGCCAGCAGAGTATTCTAATCACTGGACTAGAAGTTAAAAGGTCACCACTACCAATGGCTGTTTTGTGTGAAGTGAGGCAGGTGCCTCAGTCGCCTCGCTCCAGGAAAAGGATTCCTGGTTCTTGATTGCCAGTAGAACTAGGTGCCAATCTCTGTGGGAGAGGTGGGACTTAGGACACACCCCTCACATTGTCCTCTCCCATTGGATAGCTTACCCAGCTCTTAGCATGCTGGCTTTTGTGGATTGCATTCCTAGGCACCTATTTCTCCCCATTCATTGTATTGGGAGTCTAAATGCCCAACACAGGCTTTCTGGATTGCAGTGTTGTTCCAGTGATTTGTCTATGCCCCTAAAAGTTAGGTGCTGTGAAGCAGAGCACTGCAATGCCTAAATCCCATTGTGGAGGTAGGCCTCAGTGTCTGAGGAAACTAATTATGGGAAGGTGGGGTTTTCTTGATTCTTTGGCTATCTGGGTTTAGCTGGTTATTGCTGGGATACAATGGAGTTGGCCGCTGGATTTGTCTCTCATGTTATAATTTGTCTTTTAAAGAAATGTCAAAGTTGTTGAGAGCCAGGACCCCACTACAGCCCCCATGGACCAAACATAAGCATGTATGTGAATGGGGAACCCTCTACAAGCAACTTACCCCCTCAGCCAGATGTACAAGGCAGAGACAGTGCCCAGGAACAGCAGGGACTTCCCCAGTAACAAAGAGTGGAGGCAACAGCAGGAGGGCAGGGATGAGGCCCTTCAATGTAACAGAGAAAGGTATAACATGATCCACTGGCTGGGAGCAGGAACTAGACAAATTCAGACTGGTAATAAGGTGTAAATTTTTAACAGTGAGAGTAATTAACCATTGGAACAATTTATCAAAGGTCATGGCGGATTCTCCATCACTGACATCTTTTAATTCAAGATTGGATGTTTTTCTAAAAGATATGAATTATTTTTGGGAATTTCAGTGGCCTGTGTTATACAGGAGGTCAGACTAGATGATCACAATTGTCCCTTCTGGCCTTGGACTCCATGAACCTCTGAGGTACCTTCAGAACCCAAGGCCATCCTGTCGTCAGAAGACTACATTCTAAAAACTGTACTGTGGACATATGTTTTCCTCTCTGCTGCTTGAACTTTATTTAACTTTCTTCTGCCCTTTTTCCTCATGGCTCCTCCTTTGCTGGTCTAAGCCCCCTGCCCTCCCTGTTCCTCTTAATCTGCAAGATAAAATCATTTACCTTCAGAATTGACTGATATAGCTATTTTGGAATATTTATCCAAAGTGGACTAAGCTAACTCATAAAAAGGTACTTTATTCATCTTCTTCTCCTCACTCTCAATACCCTTCTTCTGTTTCTTTTTTGTGCTCTCATGCTATTAGCTCATTGCCTCCCTCCATTCCCCTTCTTGCCATCTCTACTCTCATTTTTAAATGTAACAGGAGAAAAGGTAAATGATTCAGAAATACCAAGTTATGTGTATAACTACCTTCTAACCATGTGATCAGATTACTATTAATCATGTGCTCTCTCTCCACCTTGTCTCCTACTGTTTATTACTCCCATTTGTCATGTCTTGTCTTTAATTAAACTTGTCTTTAATTAAAGCAATCTGGGCGGGGGCTGTTGTTTACTCTGTGTTTGCACAGCACCTGATAAAATGGGACTCCAATCCTTAGGGAACTAATGCAATATAATTAATGCTCCTTATAAAGCCAATGCAATACTTGCATAATAATCACAAATGAATAATTTACACTTTGATTTCCTGGTGTTATAAGGATGTTTTTCCTCCCTCCTCTAATCTCTTTGTACTCTTCCTTGCCTTATTTTTGAAGTTATGTTAGTTTCCCCATCCTCCCAAATGCACTAGTTCTTAGTGAGACCAGGTGGGTGAGGTAATATCTTTTATTGGACCAACTTCTGTTGGTGAAAGAGACAAGCTTTTGAGCTAACACAGAGCTCTTCTTCTAGTCTGAGAGAAGTAGGCAGAGTGTCACAGCTAAATACAAGGTGGAACAAGTTAAGCATAAAGAGTTATCACATGTTGCAAGAGACCATTCAAGGTGAAGAGGGCAGTTAACATCTCTGCAGCCATAGGACAGAGGAGGGTTAGTGGGTTACATATTGTTGTAATGAGCTATAGATCCAGTGTCTTTATTGAGTCCATGATTTTTAGTGTCTAGCAAAGTGATGAATTTAAGCACCCAGGCTCATCTTTTGAAGGTGTTATGCAGGTTTCCTTTGAAAATGAGGACTAGGAGGTCAGATATGGAGTGATCATTTTGTGAAAAGTGTTTACCCAGGGGTGATATACTGTTTTTTGTCTTTTATTATTTTTCTGTGTGAGTTCATTTGAGAGTATAGTGATTGATTTGTTTCACCCACATAGTTGCTATTGGAGCATTTAGTGCACTGGATGAAGTATACCACATATTATAATAGACATATGTAGAACCCCTGGATCTTGAAAGGTGTGTTGGGATGGGGAGTATTGATCATTGTAGCAGAGGAGATATGTCTGCAAGTCTTGCATTCATTGTAATGGCAGGGTCTCGTTCTGCTTTGAGTTGATATGTCTTGGTCTGTGTGGACCTTGCTTTGATGATGAGCTTGGCAAGATTGGGTGTTATTTGAAGGCCAGAAGAGAGGACTGGGGAAAGATTTCTTTCAGGTGGTGGTCCCCATTGAGTATGGGTTGTAATTTTTTGATGATACCATGTATGGATTCCAGTGTGGGATGGCAGGTGACAAGAAGGGGTGTGTGGTTGGTAAGGTTTTTTTCCCCTGTATTGAAGCAGGTTCTCTCAGGGTATTTGGATGTCCTGTTCCATGATGCAAGCTCCTTCTCTGGTGGAGTGTCCTTGTTTGGTAAAAGTGGTTTTAAGAGCATATTCTGAGGTATCTGAGGGCATGGCTGTTGGTAACAGATTTCTTGGTGTGTTTGGGATGGTTACTGCATCTGTGAATATAAGTGTGGTGTTTTATTTCTTGTAAATAGTTGTTTGTAGGGTTCCATTGTTCTGAATATCATGTATCTTGTCTCATTCATTCCACAGTTCTTCATCAAGCCTGGTCTCAAACCAGCTCTAGTTAATTCTAGTTATTCCTGTTGTCCTAGCCAAAAAGAACTGATCTCTCTCTATATAAAGATGCATCACAGTACAGCTGGGCTGCAGCTATTTCTTTCTGCACTCCTCTCTTTTTCTGTGCTTTTCCTTGGTTATGACAGGCATGTAGCTTTTACACGTATATTAGGCCCTAAGCTGCACTGTATGGCTTTGCAGATAGAAAGAGTCATAGAAGTTAAATAATACAAGACAGAATATAAGGTCATCTAGGCCAGTCAGCTGTTTAAACAGGTTATTTCCTACAGTATATACCGAAAGGGGGGCTATTTGGCACTGGAATCCATATAAATTTCAGCTTTCTCCATCCTCCTGCTCCTAGAGGTGCTTTCCAATGACTTTTTTCTATACATCATTTACTTCAGATGCATGATTTTAACAGTAACCCTATGAGCTAATAGACTGGTTCATCCACAAACTACTCTACTATTGCTCTCTTCTCACAAAGACTTTAGACGGACACTTGTAAAAGTTATTTGCACTTCTGATGCCTCAGGGCATTGCTGACAGGCTACAGAGCCCTTCCCCTGTAGGTCATAAGTTTGAATACAGCCCACCTCAGCAATTAAAAGTTGTTCCCCTTCTATGGGATGTTTGGTAATTTCTCTATGAGAAAACCTGAGGAGGAGGGAGTTCCATTTCCAGCTTCCACAAACTCACGGCTCTGCTTTGCTGTAAGCTGTTCAGTGCAGGGACTCCTGCTTACTCTGTGTTTGTACAATGGGGCCATGATCCTGGCTGAGTCCTCAAAAAAGAGCTCCTGCAGCAGGGGCCAAAATCATGTTATGAACCATTTGAGAGAGCCACCACCATTTGAATTGTCACACGCACAGTAGGGGTAGGCAGGTGGATTCAAAATCAGATGAGACCACAAACATGAAATCATCATCTTTTAAAAATACATTTTATGATTTGTCAGCCAGGCTCTTGATTTTTGAACTTTTGGGGTTGGCAGTATTGAATAAGTATGTAAATACTGGAAGAATTGCTGTCTGGGCAGCTGGCTTCTGTAAGTCAGAGCTACACGTGCTCTATATAGAACTAAGCTTTTTTTTTTTTTTAATCAAGTACAGACATTCCCCAAATTAATCAGACATATGACAAACTGTTTTTACTTGAGATGTGGCTTGAAGGCTTCGCTATTACAGCTGTTCAGTTTTCATCAGGTCTCTAAACACTAAAGATTTAGGGCATGGTCCTGCAAGCAGCAGGTGAGTAACCTCCTTTGTGTGTGGAATCCCACTGAGATAATGTGTAGTAGTGTGTATAGGATCAAGCCCTAAATCATAATTTTCTCCATCGTGCCATTCAAGCACAATAGATTGGCATCCAGATAATAGAAGGTGTTTTTCTATTGAAACAAAAACGTATGCGTAAATCTCTGACCAAAAAACCCACAGGTTACCTTTAAATTAATAAATGGCTCAGGTTATTTTCTTAAGCTTAATAATACTTTCCATCATCCCTCCGTCTTTAATACCTACCTTCCATTGTCTAATCATTCACATAGTTTGTTTTTCGGCATGCAGATGAGTCATGAAGTGCACATTACCATGATAAATATTTCATCTCTGTTTCCTTTTACTGTTAACTCAGCTGTGTGATTCATGCCATAACACTATTTTACTTGTTCCATTCTATGTTTATGTCAAACCTTGACTTTATGAACATTAATAATACTGCTGCAATCACCTGTTCTTACTTAAAAGTCAGCATGAAGTTATCTGCTTTACATAATCTTATAAATTCAACGTGGTGTAATTCTTCATGCCATTAAGTCAGTTACTTGTAACCAAGAATAATGTTGTATTATGAGCTGCAGAAACAAAAGGGTTTTTCTGCATGATTCTGTCATTTGACTATTTTAAAAGGATTTTTACCCCTCCTTTTTTTATTATTATTATTATTATTTTAGGTAATGCTGTTGCAGGACACGATTTCAGGCTCTGCAGTGGCCCCTATAATGGGGCCTGTTATGGCCACACTCACCATTAGAAGTGCCCCCTCATGCCTGGAGGTAGCATTGCAGGAATCTGTCTCTTGCATGTTTCTTTGGCTGCTTCATCCACTTTGTGATGGCCTGTCTCTGTCTCTCCGGGTACACCTACACTGCCATAAAAGACAGGTAGCATGGCCATGGCTGGCCTGGGTCAGCTGATTTGGGTTCATGGGGCTCAGGCTGTGGGGTTATAAAATTGCACTGTAGATGTTCAGGCCCAGGTTGGAGCTCAGGCTCAGAGACCCCCTCATCCCTCACAGGGTCTTTGAGCCCACACTCCAGCCTGGGACTGAACATCTACACTGCAATTAGCCCTCCAGCCTGAGCCCCGAGAGCCCAAATCAACTGAGCCAGGCTCTGAGACTCAGTCCCATGGGGTTTTTTAATCGCAGTGTAAACATACTCTGAGTGTTCTGTGGCCTGTTCCTCCAGCCCCATCTCATAAAAAGTTCAACCCCCGCTTTCTGCGGAAACAAAAAGGGCCAACTGTAAATCTAAACTAAATGTCCCTCTTGGGGAACCTGCAGTTCTCTGCTTCTTTGCCCTTATACGAGGACCCTGCAGAACTGCTCTTATGCTACCTTCTTCTAGCAGGATTCTCCCACTACCTCCCCTCTCCTAGGACTTTGGCAGCCACTCTTCAAGAGCTCCCTGAAGGCCCTAGCTTAGGGCATCCCCCATAGGAGCCTGCCCTGCTCTCTCTAAGTCCCTTTTAGCCTGATTTCCCTGGCCTTTCCCAGAGAGAAAACTGCCCTTGCATCTCTCTCCTGTATTGTTATGCTGAGTTCTCAACTCTGCCTATATAGGCCTTCCTCCTTTCCCTGGCAGCTGGCGTCAGTCACTATAATTAAGTCTCCCAAACAGGTTCAAGTACTGTCACTAATTATCCCTGGGGTTGCTACGTCACAGCAGGCAAGATTAAACTCAGCTTGCCTAAAAGGCCAGCCATGACAGGGCCACAAAGCCAGCTTAACCCTAGTGCAGGGCCAGCATAGGCGCATACTAGGAGCGGCATAAATCACACCAGTGGTTATCAACCTGAGGTCCGCAGACCCCCGGGGTCCACAGACTATGTGTAAGGGGTCTGTGAAACCTGATTATGAAAATAACATTTCAGATCCCAGAAAAAGCATTCCATTTTTCTGATCAATCAAAAGTTTGTGAATAGCCTCACCCTACAGGTCAAAACCCAGAAGTGTTGTCCTTACTATAAAAGTTCAGTTTAGTGCCCTTTCTCATGCTGCATCAAATGCTGTACCAAGCAACATTTACATGCAACATTTATAGTTGAATTCTGTTCAGTCAGTTTTCAGTTAAAGACTTCTATGGTAGGCGTCTACAGAACACAGGTTGAATTTCCAAAGGGGTCCACACCTCCATTCAAAATTTTTTAGGAGTCTGCAATGAAAAAAAATGTTGAAAACCACTGACTTACATGGATGACTGCAGTCATCAGCCCAGAATCATATGGTATGTACTTTGATCCTCTGGTTTTATGTTAATAGAACATCTGCTGTCATAGTTTTATGACAGCCTAATATTTGATGGTCCTGACTGAATGCATTCACACTTTTCCATATAGGGCTGGGGTGGATGTGGAGCTGCTATGTAATAATCTAAGCATAGCAATATGTAATAATTTTATGAATACTGTTTGTGAGCTGGTCAGTGAAGTGAAATTACTATATACAGGGCATTAGACTTTGTTGTATGAATAAGTCGGTCTTGCTTAATGTAGGGCTGTTGGAAAAACAAGCAGGAAAACAACACAATGGCTATAGGTTAGCAGCCTCCCAACAAATATTTGTGGGGCAATTACAAGACCATGGCCTACTGTCAAGGCTGGGAGTCTAGGCATCAAAGGGATAGTAAACACTTAAAAGTACTGTCTGGAGAGGGGGTGGAGTTGTTACTGGAGAGTACAGGCCCACATGGAACCCATACACACATCTTGTAGGAGTGTCTGAAAATACTTAGGGCCTTTCCCAGCTTCCAGGGAATGGTGAGCCTTAGTGAAAGACAGGCACGCATATAGACTATTTATTGTTTCATAGATCTGTTTTCTCTGAAATCTTTTGGTTCTAAATAAAATAAATCCTTTGCTTTAAGAAGGTTGTCTGGGTTCTGGATTCCACTGTCGTAGCTCACAGAGGGAACAAAGCCTAAGGCAGGCCTGCTGAGGGAATCCCAGTCAGCACCTGGGGATTGTAGGCCAAACCCTGGTCTGAGAGTGGGTGAATCAATGATTCTACTCTGAGATAGATAATGGCCCAAGGCCTGAGAGCTGAGGGGGTGTGGTCCCCAATTATCAGAGGTGCTGAACATACACCGCTCCCACTGAAATCTATGGGAGCTGCAGGTGCTCAGCCCCTCTGAAAGACAGGATCAAAGTCTATAGCGTAGAGTATGGATGAAATCCTAGCCCCATTGAAATCAACTGGAATTTTGCCCTTGACTTCAGCTGGGGTCAGGATTTCATCCTATGCATATTACGTAAGGCAGCCTATATGAAATACCATTTATATTCATTTCATGTAGCCATATCTCTGAATAGCTTAGAGACCAGACCACTAAATAGGATAAAACCTCAGGTTTCTACTTTCACTCAAGGATGCCGCTTTACCTTTCTGAGTAATAACTAACACAACCAATTCATGGCATAATTTAGATTTTTCTATGTGTAATTGTGATTAATTTTAAAAACATAAGCAAATTTCATAACACTTGAAAAGCTCCCTCTTAAAAGTATAGTGGTATTTTTCAAGGTGAATGGATTATCTGATAGCATGCTATATTTTACTATTGTCAATCAGCTGGGAACTAGTATAAGAATATTACTATGTGATTAATTGTTCTGGAGTAGCTTTAATGCTGGACCTTTGTTCCATCTTTAACCATGACCACTTAATAACCAATCTACTCACTTTTCCCTCAGCATGGTATTGAATGTAGCATTAGTATGTGCCATGGTTACAGAGAAAATGCACATTTGACCCCTCTTCAGTCTCTTCTTAGTGCACCCTTTCCAGTGCCAGTCCCTGAGCCTTCACTCCTTTCTGGAGCAAATCCCATGCTTCTCCCACTCATAGACCACATCCCTGGGCTGCAGCACTTCTGATTACCAGGCATGTTTCTTCAACAGATCCAGCTGGGTTTGACCTCTGCAAGAGACTTCCTTTCAGGAGCTGTGACCAGTAGGTTATGCAGTGACTCAGAACAACTTCTTCAAAACAAAAGTATTTATTTATCCATGGAATATAACAATCAGAGAAAAGGGGTAAAAACACAGAAACCTGCACACATCTTGTCTTACCTAAAGCTTAGCTCAAACCCAGATGACACGATGTCTGGGGACCGGGAGTCAGTGATTCCTGGCCGACACTATCTCTGTGTCTTTTGTCTTCCTTGAACTTCAGGAGATGTCTTTTTAAAACCAGAGAGGCTGGTTTGCTCACTGTGTCCATAAACTGGACTTTACCAAATTTGGCTAGTGTTTCATGCACCACATGTTGGGTTATAACACAAGAGGATTCCAAGTTTCAAAACTAAACTGGATCTCTAGTAAGAGAACAACTTAAAGAGGTGCTGCAGTTGGAGCTAGCATTCTAGCCGTGTACACACAGACTAACTTCCTGGTGCTTTCTCTAAACTCTTCTCTCCTACATATATGGGCTACTAGGTTTACCCCAAGGACAGAAAGATGTTTACTTTAAAAGCTAGGAGGCCAAAGGACTGCTGACCATTGAAGACTTTGTTCCTAAGGCATAACACTATTGAAATTTGAACACCTCAGAATCAAATTTAATCTACCTTCTTCTTGGGATTTCTATATAAACCTACAGTTTAGGAACTACCTAGATCTGGTTACTAAAGGAGAAATTTTACAATTGGGAAACAATAGATTAGAACTAGAAGAAATACTCAAATGAAACAACCCAAATAAGCTCCTCCTTTTACTGTACAACATATTCATTGAGAAAACATATATATGCACACAAATTTCTATGCGGTCATACACACCCACCTGTGATTATTTTTAAATAAGAAAGGCCTCAACACTTCAGGTATTGCATCTGAGAAGACAAAGTTTTAGGCCTAAAATTAAAACTCCTGCAATAGCTCAAAGCAAAACAGGAATTAAGAAGAAACAGGAAGCATAGCATGTTAATCAAACAACTCTAATTTAACAGTGAATGACAAAAAAGGTTGCAGCAACACACTGAACTATTACACTCTTATTTATTCAAATTGTTATGAGATTGTGTAGGGAAAGTCAGCTGATCTGGTACAGCTACACTGCCTGGATGGCCTATGCACAGCACAGAAACAATTCATTGGAACCTGGATCATTCCAGTCTGGTTATAAGACTTGCACTTAACTCATGCAATCACTTAATAGTCAAAAATATTATCATCACTTTTGTGTGTGAACATGAAGTGTTTTGAAAATGTTTCCAGTGCTTGAAATGGTTCTATAAATGCCAAAGATCTCTACAGCAGATGGGTTTTTCAGGATTCGGGCCTGAATTCTCAGTCACGCTAAGGGTACGTCTATACTTACCTCCGGGTCCGGCGGTAAGCAATCGATCTTATGGGATTGATCCCGGAAGTGCTCGCCGTCGACGCCGGTACTGCTGCTCCGCGAGAGGAGTACATGGAGTCGACGGGGGAGCCTGCCTGCCGCCTGTGGACCCGCGGTAAGTTCGAACTAAGATACTTCGACTTCAGCTACGTTATTCACGTAACTGAAGTTGCGTATCTTAGTTCGAAGTGGGGGGTTAGTGTGGACCAGCCCTAATTGCCCTTTACACCACTCTAGCAATGTAAAGGAGTTTTAGTATAACTGAGAATTCAGGTCAATGTCTTTGCCTCTCCCTGCTGCAGAGAACACAGAAGGATCAGGTCCAGAGGAGTGGTTCTCCTCTTGCCTCAGAAGACCACAAGAGGAGTTAGCAGGGAGTTCTCCCCACTTCTTTATTGCTACTGTGCATTTCCTTTCTTCTTGAAGTCTATTTTCCCTATGTCATTTCCAGTGCACATAATTTATAGATTCATAGATTCTAGGACTGGAAGGGACCTCGAGGGGTCATAGAGTCCAGTCCCCTGCCCGCATGGCAGGACCAAATACTGTCTAGACCATCCCTGATAGACATTTATCTAACCTACTCTTAAATATCTCCAGAGATGGAGATTCTACAATCTCCCTAGGCAATTTATTCCAGTGTTTAACCACAGTTAGGAACTTTTTCCTAATGCCCAACCTAGACCTCCCTTGCTGCAGTTTAAGCCCATTGCTTCTTGTTCTACCCTTAGAGGTTAAGGTAAACAAGTTTTCTCTCTCCTCCTTATGACATCCTTTTAGATACCTGAAAACTGCTATCATGTCCCCTCTCAGTCTTCTCTTTTCCAAACTAAACAAACAGCCTTCCTTCACAGGTCAAGTTCTCAAGACCTTTAATCATTCTTGTTGTTCTTCTCTGGACCCTCTCCAATTTCTCCACATCTTTCTTGAAATGCGGTGCCTAGAACTGGACACAACTCCAGCTGAGGCCTAACCAGAGCAGAGCGGAAGAATGACTTCTCGTGTCTTGCTCACAACACACCTGTTAATGCATCCCAGAATCATGTTTGCTTTTTTTGCAACAGCATCACACTGTTGACTCATATTTAGCTTGTGGTCCACTATAACCCCTAGATCCCTTTCTGCCGTACTCCTTCCTACATAGTCTCTTCCCATTCTGTATGTATGAAACTGATTTTTCCTTCCTAAGTGGAGCACTTTGCATTTGTCTTTGTTAAACTTCATCCTGTTTAACTCAGACCATTTCTCCAATTTGTCCAGATCATTTTAAATTATGACCATGTCCTCCAAAACAGTTGCAATCCCTCCCAGTTTGGTATCATCTGCAAACTTAATAAGCGTACTTTCTATGCCAATATCTAAGTCGTTAATGAAGATATTGAAGAGAGCCGGTCCCAAAACAGACCCCTGCGGAATCCCACTTGTTATGCCTTTCCAGCAGGATTGGGAACCATTAACAACAACTCTCTGAGTACGGTTATCCAGCCAGTTATGCACCCACCTTATAGTAGCCCCATCTAAATTGTATTTGCCTAGTTTATCGATAAGAATATCATGCGAGACCGTATCAAATGCCTTACTAAAGTCTAGGTATACCACATCCACCACTTCTCCCTTATCCACAAGACTCGTTTGATAGGATAAAGAAAGCTATCAGATTGGTTTGAAACGATTTGTTCTTTACAAATCCATGCTGGCTATTTCCTATCACCTTACCACCTTCCAAGTGTTTGCAGATAATTTCCTTAATTACTTGCTCCATTATCTTCCCTGGCACGGAAATTAAACTAACTGGTTTGTAGTTTCCTGGGTTGTTTTTATTTCCCTTTTTGTAGATGGGCATTATATTTGCCCTTTTCCAGTCTTCTGGAATCTCTCCCGTCTCCCATGATTTTCCAAAGATAATAGCTAGAGGCTCAGATACCTCCTCTTTTAGCTCCTTGAGTATTCTAGGATGCATTTCATCAGGCCCTGGTAACTTGCAGGCATCTAACTTTTCTAAGTGATTTTTAACTTGTTCTTTTTTTATTTTATCTGCTAAACCTACCCCCTTCCCATTAGCATTCACTGTTTTAGGCATTCCTTCAGACTTCTCGGTGAAGACCGAAACAAAGAAGTCATTAAGCATCTCTTCCATTTCCAAGTTTCCTGTTTCTCCCTCTTCACTGAGCAGTGGGCCTACCGTGTCTTTGGTCTTCCTCTTGCTTCTAATGTATTGATAAAAAGTCTTCTTGTTTCCCTTTATTCCCGTAGCTAGTTTGAGCTCATTTTGTGCCTTTGCCTTTCTAATCTTGCCCCTGCATTCCTGTGTTGTTTGCCTATATTCATCCTTTGTAATCTGTCCTAGTTTCCATTTTTTATATGACTCCTTTTTATTTTTTAGATCATGCAAGATCTCGTGGTTAAGCTATGGTGGTCTTTTGCCACATTTTCTATCTTTCCTAACCAGCGGAATAGCTTGCTTTTGGGCCCTTAATAGTGTCCCTTTGAAAAACTGCCAACTCTCCTCAGTTGTTTTTCCTCACAGTCTTGATTCCCATGGGACCTTACCTACCAGCTCTCTGAGCTTACCAAAATCTGCCTTCCTGAAATCCATTGACTCTATTTTGCTGTTCTCCCTTCTACCCTTCCTTAGAATTGCAAAGTCTATGATTTCATGATCACTTTCACCCAAGCTGCCTTCTACTTTCAAATTCTCAACGAGTTCCTCCCTATTTGTTAAAATCAAGTCTAGAACAGCTTCCCCCTAGTAGCTTTTTCAGCCTTCTGAAATAAAAAGTTGTCTGCAATGCAGTCCAAGAATTTGTTGGATAGTCTGTGCCCCGCTGTGTTATTTTCCCAACATATATTTGGATAGTTGAAGTCTCCCATCACCACCAAATCTTGGGCTTCGGATGATTTTGTTAGTTGTTTAAAAAAAGCCTCATCCACCTCTTCAGGTGGCCTGTAGTAGACTCCTAGCAGGACATCAAATTAATGGAGATATCCTATCTCCTAGAACTGGAAGGGGCCTTGAAAGGTCATCAAGTCCAGCCCCCTGCCTTCACTAGTAGGACCAAGTACTGATTTTGCCCCAGATCCCTAAATGGCCCCCTCAAGGATTGAACTCACAACCCTGGGTTTAACAGGCCAATGCTTAAACCACTGAGCTATCCCTCTCTATAGCAAGCTAGAATGATCTATAGAAAAAAACCATTATTTATGCATTTATTCATTCTATATGTAAGCAGAGTCTGAATGAGCTCTCCCCTAACATCTAGTGATGAGCTGTGGAAGAGGACTTCAGGAGCTCATTTTGTTTGCACAGGCACACCACCCTGCCTAGGTGCTCAGCATGATGGGATTGCTCACCCAAATGGTCACTTTTGGCTGGTCTGGGATCCCCAGTCTCCTTGTTATTGGGGCAGAAGTAATAGAGTTGTTATCCTTGTTGTGTAAATCAAGGGCAGCAGAACTGTACTTGGCTTTTCCCGATTGAGGGACTCACCCTCAACTAAATGGCACTCGCTAGGCAGGGGACATGGGTTCCCAAGCCCAGTGAGTTGAGAGAGGGTGGGGGTTCTGTGTAAGGGTCCCAGACGCCATTTGACTCTTCCTCCCTAACAGAGCTAATTTGGACTCAACTGAGAGTCTTGTTACATACTGTAAAGCTAAAATCACTGATAACTAGATCTAAATATTAGACCTGCTTTGGGACAGTGTCTCTGATGCAAGAGATTTTCCAGTATGCACCAGCAGTGGGGCTTCCCAATTAACAGCTCAAATCACAGAGCTGTGCTAAGTGGTGGGCTCTGGGGACAGGTTGGTGAGTGGCCAGTAGGGTGGTTGGTGGAGAGGTGTAGCCAGCATGGCAGCTGGTGGAGAGCAGGGCCCCATAGAAAGGGGTGGCAAGTGAGGGCCTGAGCAGTGGAGTGAGTAAAGTGCCTCCTTACCTCCACCCAGTGTGGGAAGTGAACTCTGCAGATGCATCTCTGAAGTCTGGGTCTGCACTGTACCAAGGACAGCAACTATGAATGGGGTGCAGAGAAGAGACGGGCACATTAAAAGGACCTTTGGTTTGCTGGACTTAAGAACTTG
Organism: Trachemys scripta elegans; assembly: GCF_013100865.1. Taxonomy (NCBI): domain Eukaryota; kingdom Metazoa; phylum Chordata; order Testudines; family Emydidae; genus Trachemys; species Trachemys scripta. The sequence goes on from NC_048298.1 coordinate 70,663,277, forward strand.
AGAGGAAAAGTACATTGCTCAACTTACTTGGGAGTGGGTCTTTTGCTCATGGTTTATGTTTATGAGCCCTGTTTGCAGTGTTTCCCTAAATTAATGCTGAGTTACTTCCCTCCTTTTATTAAAAAAATTTTTTTTTTTTGCTACACTCAGACTCTGTGCTTGCAAGAAGGGAAGTATTGCCTCTTAGAGGCACCCAGGGAGTGGTGTGTAATTGTCCGAGGTCACTGGGTGGGGGATCAAGCCAGTTTTGTGTTGTATTGTTGAAAAGGAACCTCTAGATAGTGAACTTGGCCCTTGTTGCTGCCAACTCTGACTGGCAGAAGGGTTACATATATATAAATGGATATATTGATCAGACTCTAGACTTGGTTTTCAGTATCCATAGAAACTGAAGAATGCTAAAAATGACATCACATTTCCTTCCCTTTTGCTGATCTTGAGAAGAATTTCTTAAGCTGTAATGCTACTTGATATTTAATGAATGAACTTTTTAATATACCTTTTATTCAAACTAGTGAATTTTCTTTTTTTTTAAATTAGATAATATTTAATTTTGCATGAGAATTTGGGAGCTGGTTACCTCTAGGACTAAGCTTTTATTTCATAAAAAGTGGATAAAAGCTAATCTTCTCTTGGTCATTCTATTCATCCCATGACTGGGATGCTTTCACATACTGTGCTCTAACTTTCTAGCCTTCCTGTTTCTTCACAGCTTACCACAGCTTCTCCCTTCTTGAGAGCTGCTGAAAATGTAAGTACTGATGTTACAAAGCTATTTGTCACCTAGAAGTGGTTCCTATGACAACAGAGGCAGAGAGCGGTATAGAGGCAAGTGTGAATCCTTCCACAATTCAGGTCCTGTACCTTTGTAAACACAGAATAGCAATAAAAATACACGTTACCACTATTATCACTATACATATGAATAGATATTCAGTGTTGTTACCTGTCAGGAAAAACTAAATGTTTTCCCTTTTGACACTGTGACAGGGTAACATCCCACTTCTACTCTGTCTATGCAGACTTCGAGACCTTCAGTTGTTAGACACCCCAGTGCAGTTTACTTATATTTGCTCTTCCCATCATCTTACTATACCCCCTTATTTAGTTTCAGTTTCTCCTCAATTCTCTGATGAGGGGACAGGGCTCATTCTAGTCAGAGATCATTGGCTCTTTCTCCCTCTCTACATGGCTTTCCTGTGCTGCCTTATCTTCCTGTGTTAATGGGTCAGTTTGCTCATTAATCCTCACCCAACCCATTCTGAGCCACCTACGAGTCCCTGTCAAGCCTACCCTGGGGGGAATTAATTGGTGTTTACCTGACCAGAGTGCTGGTTTAGCTGTTGATTCCCAGCACTGTGTCACTGATATATTTGGCTAACTCATGACTCAGGCCTGGTCTACTCTTGCAAGTTTTTTGGCCAAAAGGCATCAGATGTGTACACACTGCAGAGCCACTTTTTGTGCTGAAACTCCTCAGTTGCAACACTGTAATAAAACCACCCCGACAAGGGTCATAAGGCTTTTTGCGCTGAGGTTTTAGTGCTGTAGTGCCAGTGTAGACACCGAGCTTGATTTTAGTGCTTTTATTGGCCTCTGGATGGTGTCCCACAATGCCCATCCTGACACTCTGGTCAGCAGTTTCAACTCTGCTGCCAGGTAAACAACCTTCCACCCCTCCTCCTTTAAAGCCCCAGGAATTTTGAAATTCCCCTTTCTGTTTGCTTGGTGTGCTGAGCTAACATAGCATCTTCCCAGCTGACCATGGTGGCTCCATGCAGCAAACAATCTCCTGCTTGGACCACTGCAGAGCTCCTGGATCTGATAAGTATTTGGAGAGAGGAGACTGTCCAGTCCCAACTGCGCTCCAGCCATAGGAATTCAATACTTACGTCCAGACTGCGCGCAGCTTGCACGAAAAGAGATATGACTGGGACATGCTGCAGTGCAGAGCAAAGGTGAAGGAATTGAGGAACGCATACCACAAGGCAAGGGAGGCAAATCATCGCTCCAGGGCTGTGCCCCAGGCCTGCCATTTTTATAAGGAGTTGGACACTATCCTAGGTGGCAACCCCACCTCCACTGCAAAGAGCACCGTGGATACTTTGGCGGGTCTGGACCCAGTGGAAAGTGGACCTAACCCAGAGGAGGAAGTCATTGATGAAGAGGTGGAGGATGAAGAAGATGTGGAGCCCTGTGATGCATCTAGTCAGGAGCTGTTCTTCACTCCAAAGGTGTCTAGCCAGCCTCTGCAGCCGCTCTCTGGTGAGCCAAAAGCAGGAGAGGAGACCCCGGGCAAGTGGTTTTGCTTTGAGAAGTTCTGAAGCAGGTTGGGGGCAGAGAAATGTAGAAGGCTGGCTTTGCTGGGCATTTCCCCGCACAGCTAGGCAGTACGGAGGAACAGGGAGTTGATGCACTCTGTGATTTCACAGGAATCCTCCATAGTGCTCTCTAGGAAACTTTCCTGGAGGTATTCAGCAATCCGCTGCCGAAGGTTCCTTGGCAGGGCTGTTTTGTTCCTTCCCCCATGGAGAGACACTTTCCTATGCCACTCTGCAATCACTTGGGCAGGGACCAAAGCTGCATGCAGGCGAGCAGTATTGGAACCAGGACGGAAGCTGCAACCAAGTAGCAGATGCACCCTTCCTTCCCTGCTTACTCTCAGGAGCGAGATATCTTCCATAGTGACCACCACCTATGGAAAACAGTGGGAAAGTTTAGAGTGTTGCCCTCTATAAGTGCCCCGTGACCTTTTCAGATTGCTTTTCTGTAGTAAACAAGGCCCCTGCTCCTGGGTTCACTCACCATTCTTGGGGTCTTCTGCCTCTTGTGTGCTTGCCTAGGGTCACTGAGAAAGTGATAGGTATGTTACCAGCAGTATATTAACGTTACAGTTTCAATGCTCTGTGTGTAGTTGACAATAGCACTTCTGTTTATTGTTAATTATGTCTCTCCAGACTTGACCTTGATAACCAACCCCCCAACAGCAGCAGAGCATCTGCGCAAGATAAGGAAATGGCCGAGACAGACCAAAGAAGATATGTTCCAGGTGGTGCTGCAGCAGTCAGAGGCAGAACACATTGAATGCAAGAAGTGGAGGGAAAGCAAAAAGCAGGAAAGACAAGAGAAGGATTCTTACAACAGGGATGCCACAGAGAGGCTGATTAAAGTTCTGGCACATCAAACCAACATGCTCCAGACTCTCGTAATACTGCAGACTGAGCAGATGCCGGCCTGCCCTCCCCTTCAGCACATTCAGAACTCTTTCCCATGCACTCCCCAAACTCCCTCTGCACATTCTTTTCCACCTTCTGGCACTTGGCACTTTCCTCTACACTCCACTCCCCGCAGGCAGCTTTTCAAACGAAAGCTGGACCTATACTCAGCTATGAAAATCAGCCCCCACACGGTACCTTCTCCCCCACCAACAGTGTGTGGTGTGTGTGTGTCCATATGGTGGTGTGGTCTATTTGGCAATAAAAGCAAAGTTTTTTGGAATTAAAAAGCACTCTTTATTTGTTTCCACGCAAAGTATGATAACTCATGGCACCTGCAAATCAACAGGCATTTTTATTAGTTCTTTACATGAATCCTAGGCTTTAACAATCACAACTGCTTCCTAGCCTACTAAATGTAATTAACCATTGCAGTCCCAAGCATAGCAACAAACATGTTTTTCATCTTCAAAGTGTTGTCTCAAGGCATCACTGATTCTTATTGCCCCACGTCGCGCCCCTCTAATAGCCCTGGTGTCTAGCTGCTCAAAATCAGCAGCCTGGCGTTGAGCCTCAGCATTCCACCCCCGAGTAAACCTTTCACCCTTCTCTTCACAAATATTGTGTGTATAACGCACGGCTATAACCATGGGAATATTTTCCTTATACAGGTCTAACTTGTCATATAGGCATCGCCAGCGCACCTTTAATTGGCCCAAAGCACATTCAATGGTTATTCTGCACCTACTCAGCCTGTTGTTGAACCATTCCTTACTGCTATCTAGGTTTCCCGTGTACGGCTTCATGAGTCATTGCATTAAGGGGTACGTTGGGTCTACCAGGATCACTATGGGCATTTTGATTTCCCCTTCTGGTCTGGAAAGAAAGTCTCTGCTTGCAGCTTTTTGTACAGGCCAGTGTTCCTAAAGATTCGTGCATAATGCACCTTTCCAGACCACCCCACGTTAATGTCAGTGAATCACCCACAGTGATCCACAAGTGCCTACAAAACCATGGAAAAGTACCCCTTCCGACTGATGTACTTGGTCCCAAGGTGGTCCACTGCCAGAATTGGAATATGCATGCCATCTATCGCTCCTCCACAGTTCGAGAAACCTATTTCTGTAAAGCCATTCACAATTGCATGCATGTTGCCAAGAGTCACAGTCTTTCACAGCAGGATGCGATTAATGGCCTTGCACACTTGTATTAACACAGCCCCAATGGTCGACTTCCCCACTCCAAACTGGTTCACCACCGACTGGTAGCTCTCCCTGCCCCTACCCTCCCACAGGTAACTCTGGTGGGGCAGGGAGAGTGTGGTGGTCCTCAGGCTGGGTGCAGGGTGGGAGGTCACTGGGGAAGGCGCCAGGAGCAGGTTCCCTTGCCTTTGGGCCCAGAGGCATGTGCTCCCTGCTCCCTAGCCCCCCCAGAAGCTGGTGGAATTGGCTGCCTTAGCCCAGGGAAGTGGGGCTGGAAGTTCCTCTCATAGGAGACAGGGGGGCAGTCACTTTGTCCTCCCCTTTATATTGTGACTCCCCAGTATCAGGAAGCATGAGTCATCTATGCTTGGAAGCAGCTCCTGTCTCTTCCTGCCTGTAAACCAACAAAAGGCAGCTAACATCTCCAGGCTGTTGCTGGCCATGAGAAGGTTAAAGCCCGGCACCGCAGCCCGGTCCGCCTGCCTGCGGTAACACACATGGGCTCCTGCACCTGCTGGCCCCCTGCCCAGGGCCTTTTGCCCATTTCTTGCTGTGTCTGGCCCTCGCAGGGTGGCGGCTCCTGCCTCACTCCTCTGCCTGCTCCCCTGGCTGCAGGCACGGCACAAGGTGCAGGAGTGGATCCTCTGGGCACGCAGGGAGCTGGAGGAGGAGAAACTCTGAGTTCAGCAGCTCAAGATACCAGGAATCAGGGCCATTGGGAGGGGGCATCCTATGGGGTTGGTGCGGGCATCTGCTGGGCAACAGTGCCAGAACTGGGGAGGCCAGGGGGCCAGGCCCTCCTCCCCCATCTACAAAGGATCCAGTGCCCTTACTCCAATGCAAAGGGGATGGGAGGATGGGTCATGGAATACACGTCTGCATCACATCTCAAAGAACTACAGTTACGGTAAGTAACCACTGCTTCTTTGAGTAGATGCAGATGTTTATTCCAGGTAGGTGACTAGTGAGCAGTACCCCCATCGTGAGGCAGCTCAGAGTTTGCCTGAGTAAGGATCACAGGACCACTCTTCCTACATTAGCATCTGCTCTGGAAGAAGCAGTGATCACATAACGGTCTGTAAATGTATGGATGGATGACAATGTGGCCACCCTACAAATGTCCAATATGGAAATTTCATTGAGGAACGCCACTGACATTGCCCGTGCTTTCGTTGAATGCACCCACATCTACTGAGGCGGCATAGCTGACACTATCTCATATGCTGTATTGATGCAAGAAGTTATCTATCTAGAGGTGGTCTGTGCAGAGCCCACTTGTCGCCATGTGGTCCATATATGATATGAACAGGCAAGGCAAAGCATGAAACTGTTCAGTCATCTTCAGATAGAAGGCTAGACAGCATCTACTGTCTAGCATATGGAGACATTAGTCTCTGGAGAGGAATGTGGCTTGGGGAAAAAGATAGGCAAATACACTGCCTGGCTCAAAGGAAACTGAGAGACCACTTTGGATACAAACTTTAGGTGTGGCTGAAGCACCATCTTCATCCCTGAAGAACAGCGTGAAAGGAGGCTCAGCCATCAGGGCCTGCAACTCTCCGCGCCCCCTCCCCCCCGGTAGAGGTAATGGCTATCAAGAATGCAGTTTTCTGGGACCGGAGGGGCAGTGGACAGGAAGCAAGGGGCTCGAATGGATGTCCCGGATTGGAGGATGCAAGCAGAGAAGTCCTTTCAGAAATCTCATCACCATGATGCTGGAGAAAACTGATTTCCTTTGGATAGGTGGATGAAGCATGGACATTGCTGCCAAATACACTCTCAGAGAACTGAATGTGAGGCCTGATTCTTGAAGATGTAGCAGGTACTCCAAGATATCCGATGGAAGCCCCTGCTGGATGGGTCCCACGGGCCAAGGACCACACAGAGAACCTCTTCCGCTTCACCAAGTAGGCCATTCTAGTGGAAGGTTAAGTAGGACCTGTTGGACAGCCTCCGAGCAATGCCCTTCCTTCTCCTTCAGCCATGCAACAGCCATGCTGTAAGGTGCAGAGAGCTGGTCGCCAGGTGCAGCTGTGGTCCTATGTGAGAAGGCAAGGAAGGAGAGCAAGTGGCAGGGGAGGCTGAATCAACAGAGCAAGGAGGTCTGAGAATCCATGCTGCCTCAGCCATGCTGGGGTGATCAGGAGGGGTCTGGCTCAGTCCTCCTTGAGCTTGGCAATGACCTGGGGAAGGACTAGAATAGGAAGGCATAGGAGAGGGCGCATGGGCTGAGCCCATCCTGAGAGCAGAATAGGCAACACTTCCTGTTTTTCATGGTTGCAAAAATCATGGTCGATCGTGGGGGTGCCCCATGCTGTGAACACCATCCGTAGGATCTTCATCTTCAGGAACCACTCGCGGCTTGTGGAGAAAATCCTGTTGAGATGATCCATGAGATGGTTCTGGACCCCTGGTAAGTGGTAGGGTGATATCCTCTTCAATGCAGAACTGCCACAGGTTGATCACCTTCAGGCACAGTGATCTGACGTGAACTCCCCCGTGTTTGTTCACATTCTACATCGCGGTGGTATTGTCTGTTAGTATGTGAACCACATACCTGATGTGGTCCTGGAAGGTGTGACAAGCATTGAGGATGGCCCAAAGGTCCAGCATGTTGATGTGGAGCAAGGCCTCCTGTTCTGACCACAGGCCTGCATCCTCAATGAGTCCAGGTGCGCTCTCCAACCCAGAAGAGATGTGTTGGTAATCACGTCATCTTCTTTTTTTGTACGACTGGTGTAAAGCAGCAACTACAATTTCAGTAGCCACTGACTTGGTTGGAGAGGGCAGAGCGAAGGGTACCCCTTGGCACACATTGTGTGGGGACTCCAACCAGCGCAAGTACTCCAGGACTGAAAGAGGAAGACAAACCAATCTGTCTAGAGAATGCAGGTCAATAAACCATCCTTAGCCACATCTGAAGAAGGCAAAGGTGCAACCTGGAGAGTTGGGCCACATATCCACTTGCACCTAGGTGGTCCAATAGGCTCAGGCACACACGAACTGTTATGGACGGTTGTGACTGCAAACAGAGGCACAGCTGTCGAATCACCTGGAAGCAGTTGGTCTGCAGGAATGCCCTTGATTTTGTGGAATCTAACAGGGCCCCAACAAATTCTGTTTGCTGAGTGGGGGCCAAGATCGATTTCATGGTGTTTAGAATGAATCTTAAATGATCGAGTAAGCGTATGGTGTTTAGAATGAATCTCAAATGATCGAGTAAGCGTAGTGTGGTGTCGACATGGGCAAGAACCTCCTCTCTGGAGCCACCCTTCAGTAACCATTGAGATAGGGGACGATATGGATTCCTGTCCTCCTGAGATACGCTATGACCACCACCATGCATTTTGTGAAGACTTGGGGGGCAAAAGAGAGGCAGAATGGGAGAACAGTGTATTGAAAGTGTTGGTCTCCTACTAAGAATTGAAGATACTTCCTGTGACTTGGTAGAATGGCTACATGGAAGTAGGCGTCTTGAAGGACCAGAGCAGTGAACCAGTCATTCTGAGACAAAGCAGGAAGGATAGCTGATAGAGTGACTATGCAGAATGTCATGGATTTGATGAACTTGTTGAGTCTGTGGAGGTCAAGGATGGGCCTCATTCAGCCCTTGGCTTTTGATATCAGGAAATATTGGGAGTAGAACCTGTGACCTCCGTGTTCTTGTGGAATCTCCTCCAGCACTCCTAAGTGCCAGCAGAGAGCTGACCTGCTCAAAGAGCAGTGTCTCATGAGTTGGGTCCCTGAAGAAGGATGGGGGTGGGTGGGAAGGGGGCGTGGAAAGGAACTAAAAGGCATAGCCCGATCTGACAGTATCCAGAACCCAGCTGTTGGATGTTATCAAGACCCAGGCATTGTAAAAGCAGGCCATCCTGTCCCCAAAGGAACAAGGAGGAAGAAAAACAACTGAAACAGTGCTCTGGGCTAATGAGTCAAAATTAATGTTTAGCAGGCACTGAAGGAGGGTGCAAAGAGCAGCCGGGCCTTGAGCTCAAATGCTTCCTCTTGTGAGACTGATCCCTCTTCCTGGGGTAGTCTCGCTGTCTCGGGGGGAAGGGCTGCACAAAGATGTGCTGTGACCTGTATGGCTGCTGTTGCTATGCCCCTTAATGGCATCTCTGTGTGGGTGTGTGATGGGGTGTGCGTACCCCACACCAGGCAGGAAAGGGTTAATCCCACACTATGGGCAGAGGAAGTCCCACCCCTCAGACCCTGCTGGGCATGCTCCAACTGCTGTGCTAGTATAAAGGAGAGCAGCCCAGCTTACTTTCGGGTGACTGCCAAGGAGGAAGAGTGTTTGCCCAGAAGCCGTTACAGCCCTTGCCTGTGGGAACCAGAGATCCCGAGACCCACACTGGAGACATGTCGCCTACAACTAACCGGCAGGACTTGGAGTCCCAGGGAGTTACCTGTGCCGAGGAGCCTGGAGACCTCAATGTCATAGGGATTACAACAGCAGGAAGTACGGTAGGAGGTGGCATGAGTGGTATCTCCCACCCGTGTAAGGTCAGATACCTTACATGTTGTGTGACTGGACCACTCCGCCACTGTTAAGGTGCTGGACTGGGACCCAGTGGAGTTGGGTGGGCGTGGGTCCCCATACCCAGCCACCACCCCCACTTTGGGGTGGCCCCTAGATCTGGCCACTAGGCCATACAGCCCAGCACTGGAAGGCCACGCTATTGACTCCGGCCACTAGGCCACACAGCCCAGCATGGGAGGGCCGCTATATTGACTCTGACCATTGAGCTGTACTGTCTTGAGTCCCAGGAGTCTTCGGTGCTGTCTTGAGTCCCCAAAGGGTGACGGGGGTGTGCATATACTGCCACAGTGTGGTGAGACCTTAAGGTAGCTGTTGAATCCTTGAAGGAATGGAGGCAAAAGTCTCCAGCTCTGGCGCATGGGGCACACACACACCTATTTGGGATATATGTCTGCATCTACTCAAAGAAAAAGGTACTAGGTTCTAATCCCACCAGGTTCCTGGCTAGGGGAATAAAACTTCTAGCTAAGCACGGGAATAGGCTTCCAAGGAAGGCTGTGGAATCCCTGGCATTAGAGGTTTCTAAGAATAGATTAGACAAACACCTGTCAGGGATGGTCTAAATCAGCGGTTCTCAAACTGTGGGTTGGGACCCCAAAGTGGGTTGTGATCCCCATTTTAATGGGGTCATCAGGGCTGGCTTAGACTTGCTGGGGCTCAGGGCTGAAGCCTGAGCCCCACCGCTTGGGTGACCAGACGTCCCAATAAAATCGGGACCGTCCCGATATTTCGGTGTCTGTCCAATCAGGACGCATTTTGTCCTGACATCCGCCGGCAGCACTGTGTTTTTTTTTTTTTTTCTCTTTTTTTTTTTGCTCGGCCGGCAGGACTCGGACAACAATTTTTTTTTTTTCTCTGCTGGTGGGAACCCCCCACCACCCCATGTGTCCTGATATTTTCTTCCTCTCATCTGGTCACCCTACCCACAGCCCTGGGCAGCGGGGATCAGGTTACAGGCCCCCAGCTGGGGCTGAAGGTCTTGGGCTTTGACCCCTTCCCCGACAGGGGCAGTGAGGCTCAGGCTTCGGTCCTCCCCTCCTGGGGTCGTGTAGTAATTTTTGTTGTCAGAAGGGGGTCGCGGTGCAATGAAGTTTGAGAACCCCTGGTCTAGATATACTTAATCCTGCCTGAGAGTGAGGGAATGGACAAGATGATCTCTCAAGGTCCCTTCTAGACTTATATTTCTAGGCTAGTTGGAATGTCACGTGACTACATACTGCTTCTAAAAATATTAATTGTATTGCCAAATATATGTACTGCCTGAGTGTTTCCATAGTGTGTTTTATGCAGAAATAGTTTAATATGTGAAATATTGTACACCCATCCATTAATTTTGCTATTGACAATGATTTTTGCGATAGAACTACAATATAGTTAGAATATACCTCTAGAGGTTTGCCATATTCCTATGCCCTATCAGTTGGTTTTGAATGGGAGAGTTCCTAGAGGGCTATGGTATTGAACTGCTAGATGTCTATGCTATTCTTCTGGAGTTGTTAGTGAGCCGGATAGATGGAGACTTGACCTCTTTTAAGGTAAACATATGAATCTAATCTGTAGAGAACATGGGCAGGGGAGGAAGGGAGACAGAGAACGTTTCAGATATAATCAGTATCAAGGAAGCAAAACAATGCCTTTCCCAAGTACCTTATATGGCTACAGCCAGCCTTAGTTACCTCTTGGCAATTCTTGTTTTCTTTGTGTTGGTGCTACAGTAACCCCTCTCCATTTATTGTTGGCATGTAGAGGAGATCTCCAAGAATGAACTCCTTGACCTTCCCAGGTGCCACTCGTTTGGAGTCCGGAATACTGTTTCTTTTCATAGGTAGTAAGTTAAGTTGGGATTTTCTTTTATTTAATAAATGTTGGCAAAAAAAAAATTAATATATTGCTCAGCAGCTACTGCTACCTAGCTGGCAGTTTTCATTAAGGATTTTAATGTTCTATCTAAATGCAGTTAAAATCTAATGTAGGGTATAATTTTAATTAATAAAACTTTCAAACAGTTGCTGAGGCATAGCAGCCATTTTCTCCAAGTCCTGCTATCTGACGTTGTGCAGAGAGTATTACGGAGCAGAATAGCAAAACGATGTCTAAAAGTGGCAGGTTTATTTGTCATGGAAATTAGTTTCCTACTGTAGAAATAATCTGAACATCAGTAGTGCAGTGAATCATTATATAGCCACTGAATTGCTATTGATTTAGTGTATTAGCCGATATAGCAAGTGTTGTCATGTTTAAAGCACACAGGGAATTTACAGTGCAATCTGAGCAATTTTGCTGCTATTAGAGAACCAACTGTCTCTCACTTCATGTATTAATATAGCACTAATGAAGCATAACAGAGTGACAGACTCTAGGACCCTAGACAGGCATGCAGGGCTGCAGGGATAAGGCAAACACTCTATGAAGGTGCAGCTGAATACATCAAAATAGCGGGACTGTCTACACTAGGAAATAGCATTGTTTCAGCAACTGGTTGTCATTAATCAGTTGAGCTGAACTGGTATTCGATTTAACTGTAAGTGAAGGCAAGGAGAAACTGTGGTCAACACAGTTAACCCAGAGTCAGAGCAGCATTGACCATGGTTTGTCCTAGTTTACATTTATAGTTAAACTGTGGTCAGCACTAAATCAGATGAATGGACCATGTACCAGTTCAGAAATGTCCTCCAGAATCTGCAGACAACTTGAAATGCTAGCTCCTAGAGGTATGATCTGTTCCCATTCTTACGGGTGGGTATTGACTTGGAAACCTAATGACAATTTAAGATGTCAAGATTAACTATTTCACTGCTGATCATTCAGCAGAAACATTCTCCCACTCTATTAGGCCAAATGGTGTGGAGTAGATGGATACGCTCCTGGGTTTGCTGGAGTGGGAAAGTAGGAGTTCAACAAAACGCCCATCCTTCTAAGCAAACAATTTCAAGTCACATCTCTCCCTGTCCACAAGAGACAGAAATGACACCTCCTATGTTTTCCTGTCTGTCAAAAGCTCCAGTTCTCTAGTCATCTCCTAAAACTTTGAACTGGGAAACTGTCAATACAGAACTCTGCTGCGTTATGAAGTAGAATTATTTGAGGACAACATTAGATAAAGTGAATTTAATATAATAATATACCAGGAAATGTGGGATATCAAGGTGATTATTATTAATTTTTAATTCAATAAAGTCCTCCCTTTTTAAAATTTACACCCAGCTGGCTGCAGAATTTCTAGTTTGCCGAGTCAGAGAAACCTGAGGTCTGGTTCAGATCCAGCTTGCAGCAGAATACACAGCACTGTGTTCATGGTAAATAAAATTCTCTCTTTAAAACTAAATTCTGTAAATTTTGTCTAAGTTCAACATAGGGTTTGACAAACAGCAGGATAACAATAAAAATGCGTTGTGTCACCCAAGCACTATTTCAGGAAATGGTGCAAACAAGGTACCCAGCAAACAGCACACGGCATAAGTATTTTGTCATCTAGAACGTTGTGCAATTTCATTTAGCATGCAATGAAGTTATACCTACCAACTTTCAACACCAGCTAATTGCACCATATGTAACTTCACTAAATACTCAGAAACCTTGCACTCAGCGGCTCGCTTATGTCAGCACAGTGAGTTTACAGTGTATGGGCCTGATCCACAGCCCACTGAAGTCAATAGAAATGCTGACCTGTGCAAGACCTATTCATGTTGTTGGATTTTATTTATTTTTACACTATCATAAGAATATAAGAATGGCCATACTGGGTCAGACCAAAGGTCCATCTAGCCCAGTATCCTGTCTTCCGACAGTGGCCGATGCCAGGTGCCCCAGAGGAATGAACAGAACAGGTGATCACCAAGTGACCCATTCCCTGTCGCTCATTCCCAGCTTCTGGCAAACAGAGGCTAGGGACACCATCCCTAACCATCCTGGCTAAAAGCCATTGATGGACCTATCCTCCAACAATTTATCTAGTTCTTTTTTGAACTCTGTTATAGTCTTGGCCTTCACAATTTCCTCTGGCAAAAAGTTCCACAGGTTGACTATGCATTGTGTGAAGAAATACTTCCTTTTGTCTGTTTTAAACCTGCTGCCTATTAATTTCATTTGGTGACCCCTAGTTCTTGTGTTATGAGAAGGAGTAAATAACACTTCCTTATTTACTTTCTCCACACCAGCATAATTTTATAGACCTTGTGAGAACTGAAGTGTGTGTGTGGGGGTGGGGGTGGGGGGGGGGTAGCTCCCTTATGGACACCCAGCCAGCTAGTTAGCTGTAAAATCCCTCTTGCTGTCTGTTCTCTGCTTTCTTTACCTGTAAAGGGTTAACAAGCCCACAGGTAAAGGAAAAGGAGTGGGCACCTGACCAAAAGAGCCAATAGGAAGGTAGAACTTTTTAAAATTGGGAAAGAAACTTTCCCTTTGTCTATTGTTCTCGGGGCTGGAGGAGACACGGAACAGCAATGCTATAAGCAGAAATGCTGTGTAAGGCTTGAACCAGGTATGAAAATTCATCAGATCATACTTAGAACTACGTATTTGGAACCCCCCAAATATATAAGTAAATTAGGAATGTTTAGCTAGATGTGATCAGGTTTATTTCTTTATTTAGCTTGTGGATCTCCTCTGTGCTAACACCAGATGCTTTTGTTTGCTTGTAACCTTTAAGCTGAACCCCCTAGAAAGCTATTTTGGGTGCTTAATTTTTGGAATTGTTCTTTTAAAATCTAGCAAAAGCCTAAGTTCCAGATATATTTTCTTCCTTTTTGTTTTTAATAAAATTCACCTTTTTTAAGAACAGGATTGGATTTTTAGTGTCCTAAGAGGTTTGTGCATGTTGTTGGATTAGCTGGTAGCAACAGCTAATTTCCTTTGTTTTCTTTCTCAGCTATTCCCTGGAGTGGGGATGAAAGGGCTTGAGGATACCCCACAGGGAGGAATTCCCAAGTGCACCTTCCTAGGTCCAAAAGAGTTGGGTTTTTTTGCATTCGGGTGGTGGCAGTGTTTACCAAGCCAAGGTCAGAGAAAAGCTGTAACCTTGGGAGTTTAATACAAGCCTGGAGGGGTACACATTAATTTTTAAAATCCATACAGGTCCCCACCTTCTGTACTCAAAGTGACAGAGTGGGGATTCAGCCTTGACAGACCACAATCATATCCCCCCTTAACCATCTCTTTTCCAAGTTGAAAAGTCCCAGTCTTATTAATCTCTTCTCATTTGGAAGCCGTTTCATATCCCTAATCATTGTGTGGCCCTTTTCTGAATCTTTTCCAATTCCAATATATCTTTTTTGAGATGGGGCAACCACATATGCATGCAATATTCAAGATGTGGGTGTACCATGGATTTATATAAAGGCAATATAATATTTTCTGTCTTATTATCTATCCCTTTCTTAATGATTCCCAATATTCTATTTGCTTTTTTGACTGCTGCTGCACATTGAGTGGATGTTTTCAAAGAACTATTCACAATGATTCCAAGATCTTTCTTGAGTGGAAACAGCTAATTTAGACCCCATCATTTTATATGTATAGTTAGGATTATGTTTCCCAATGTGCATTACTTTGCATTTATCAACACTGAATTTAATCTGCCATTCTGTTGCCCAGTCACCCAGTTTTGAGAAATCCTTTTGTAGCTCTTCACAGTCTGTCTGGGACTTAACTATCTTGAGTAGTTTTGTATCATCTGCAGATTTTCCCACCTCACTGTTTCCCACTTTTTCCAGATCATTAATGAATATGTTGAATAGGACTGGTCCCAGTACAGACCCCTGGGGGACACCACTATTTACCTCTCTCCATTCTGAAAACTGACCATTTATTCCTACCCTTTGTTTCTTTTAACCAGTTACCATTCCATGAGAGGACTTCCCTCTTATCCCATGACAGCTTACTTTGCTTAAGAGCCTTTGGTGAGGAACCTTGTCAAGGCTTTCTGAAAATCTAAGTACACTATATCCACTGGATCCCCCTTGTCCACATGCTTGTTGACCCCCTCAAAGAATTCTAGCAGATTGATGAGGCATGATTTCCCTTTACAAAAAACGTGTTGATGCTTCTGTTGTATCCACCAAGCAAAGTATTAACAACTTCAACAGAACTTTATTTACAGTGGACGTCTCTTTTCCAAGCTGTAGCTGCACACTCTGTAATTCTCCCAGCCTCCTCAACTCCTCCCCACTCCTTCCTGTTTCCTGTCCTTTCAGACTCCCAACAGCCAGTGCTCCCAGTACTAATAATCACATGCAGCATCTAAACACCACATTCCCTCCTCTCTTAAGAAACTTTCCAAATTAAAATAAACATTGTTGTTCTAACCACAGGAACAAATATGAAACAAGACACTATACTGTTGGCAGGAATATTACACTGAAAACACTGTAGATACTACATAACATAGTCTTTAGTCCAGGCAGGTGGTCATCTGAGTCTGACAGGCTGTCTCTCAAGCCCCGGTTCCAGTGCAATGTCTTGTTGTGTTGGTTCTACAGTGAAATCATCCAGGGCAGACTGGGTGTTGGCATAATCTCCTCTTGGTGCATAGGCATTCCATACCCACCCATCAGAAAGTCGATAGGTGTAAGGTCCCTTCTTCTCTATGATTTTAAGAGGAGCTGTGAATTTATGGTCCCCTTTGCATAAGATTCCAGGTTTTCGTATTCTAACAAAGGAACCACACTCAAACTTTGGTTCCTTAGCACCCCGCCATTGGTCTGTGAAAGCCTTAGACTTTGCTTGGTTCTGTTCAACTGTCTTTCTCACATCATCCTTGTTTGGGGCATCAGGTCGTGCCTTTAACAATCCAGTAATGTTCAGTTTAGTAGTCATCTGTTTCCCATGAAGTAACTCTGCGGGTGATCTTTGCGTTGTGGCATGTCATGTAGCCCGGTATGCTTGCAAGAAATCAGTAGTGAAGGGTATCCACAATCGCCCTTCCAGTTTAGCTGTTTGCAAACTCTCTTTCAAACTTCTGTTAAACCGTTAGATTTCCCCATGGGCTTCAGGGTAATCTAGGGATGACCTCCTGTGTAAAATGTTTCTCTCTGCTAGAAAAGTTTCAAACTCCAGGGAAGTAAATTGACTACCATTATCTGAAACCAGTTCTTTGGAGTTACCTCCCGGCTAAAAACTGAAGAGAGGAACTAAATTACTGTAGCAGAAGAAATTTGCAATGTAAACACCATCTCAGGCCATTTGCTGAAATAGTCTATTAAAGTGATGGCATAACAACAGTCAAGTGGAGCAGTATCAAAGGGTCCTAATGTCAATCGCCACTTTTTCCCATGCAGATTCAGGAAGAGGAACAGGCTGTAATGGAGGGCTACATGTCACTGCTGTCTTATCATGCATTTGGCAAGTGACACAGGATTTTATGAATGCTTCAGTTTGAGAGTCCATCCCTGGCCACCAATACAGATCCCGTAGTCGTTGTTTGGTTCTGACAATTCTTTGATGAGTATCGTGTGCCAGGTGTATGAGTTTTGACTGTAATTCTTCTGGCACAAGTAGCCGGTGTGTACCTCGTAGCACACAGCCATCGAGCAAAGAAAGTTCATCCCGAACTCTAAAATAAGGCAGCAAAACTGGGTCAAGGTTTTTAGGGTTACTGGGCCATCTCTTTGTCAGAAATTCCCATAATTTTTATTGAATTGGACACGCTGACCAAGCAGCTTGAAATTGTTCTCTTGTAACTGCAGTAAGAGTGCTTGTAATAAGCGCACCTACTACATCCTCATCCTCCGGTGGGCCATCTGGTGAAGGCAAAGGCAGGCAAGAAAGGCAATCAGCTACCACATTTTTGTTTCCAGTTTAGTTTTGTTCCAGGCTTATATTCCAGTTTATAATTGAAAGAAAGTAGTCTTGCAGACCATCTAGAAATACGATATCCTGCTCTTCCCAGTCCTTTTGTGGTGAACAACATTGTCAAAGGGCTGTGGTCTGTGCGCAACTTGAACGTGCGGCCCCACAGGTAAGTTCTCCATTTTTCAGTAGCCCAGACACAAGCAAGTGCTTCTTTTTCAACTGTAGAATATTTTCTCTCAGCATTACTTAGTGTCCTTGAAGCAAATGCAACAGACTTCTCTGTGTTGTCCTCATGAAGTTGTGTGAGGACAGCCCCAAGTCCATAATCAGAAGCATCAGTAGTTACAATTGTGGGCAATTCGGGACTGAATAATGCAAGTACTGGACTATGTACAATCAAGTCTTTCACCCTTTCAAAACTAACTTGTGCATCCGTTGTCCACACTAAGGTTGAACTTCTCCGTAGTAATTCTCGTGACAGTTCAATGACAGAAGCATAACTGGGAATGAATTTTGCATACCAGGAGGTAAGACCCAAGAAGGAACGTAAGGTTTGCAAATCTGTTGGAGGAGGAGCATTTGAAATTGCCAGGATATGATCTGGATCAGGTTTTAGTCCAGCCTGTGAAATTGTATGCCCCAGAAAGGAGAGTTCAGTTTGTCTAAATTTGCATTTGGACCTATTGAGCTTGAGGCCTGCTTTGCTGATGCAGTTTAGTACAGACTGCAGGTTATTGCCATGCTCCTCAGTAGTATTTCCAAACACAATAATATCATCCAAATAGCACTGAACTCCATGTTGATTCTTCAGAATCAATTACATCATTTTTTGAAAGGCATTCGGGGCTAATGCGAGACCATATGGAACACGTTTAAAACAAAATAGTCCCTCATGTGTAATAAATGCTGTGAGGTCTCTGCTATCTTCATGCAACATAACTTGGTGGTATGCGCTCTGCAAATCAAGAGTAGAAAACATCTTTGCTCCAAGGAGTTCTGCAAATACTTCCTCTATGTGAGAAAGAGGATGGCTGTCAATCACAATGGCTTTATTTGGCTCCCTTAAGTCCACACAAAGGTGAATGTCTCCACCCTTCTTCTGCGTCACTACTATAGGTGAAACCCATTCCGAGGAGTTAATCTCTTCAATAATGTCCTTTTGAACAAGTTTTCTAAGTTCCTCTGAAACAGCTTCCTTGACTGAAAATGGTAAGCGCCGTAATTTCTGTCGTACAGGCATCACATTATTCCACATTTTAACTTTATGCAGAAACTCATAAGCACAGCTGAGTTTCTCCTCAACCTGGAGTTGGGTCCCAGCTGAAACTGGTGTGTGTACTGCAAGAGTGCTTTGCTGAGACAGATCAATTCGTCCATTAACTACTCTGAGATTTAAAGCAGCTAATCCATCTTTGCCAAGGATAGGAGTGCCTTTGTGAACAATGTAGAATTCTGCAGTTACACAGTGATCACCAAAAGTAACTATTGCTGGCAAGCAGCCATGTACTGGAATATGGTTTTTGAAATAGCATACCAAGTGAAGTTTGGGTTCAGTAAGAGGCACATCTTTAAAGTAATGCAAATAGATGGAATCAGGTAGTATAGATACTGCTGAGCCAGTGTCCAACATTAGCTGAATAGAGTGTGATTTGCCTGAGGGTATGGCAGAAATATTTACAGTGCACTGTATCTGTTCTGGAATATGTGCAGTAGTGATTTTGTCTACACTCAGCACAGTAACAGCTGGTATTGTAACTGCATGCACCTGTTGATTGAACTGGCTACTGTGACATACTTTAGCAAAATGTCCAATCTTTTTGCAATGATTGCACTGAGCTACTTTTGCTGGACATCCTGTGTAGCTTGCAAGATGTTGTGGGGATCCAAGCGAAAGCATGCTTTTACTGTATTTTGCATTCGCTGATTCAGTGGCTTTACATTAGTTTTCCTTTTGCAATTGTTTGTCTGCAGTGATAGTGAACTTTTCTGCAAAGGAGTCACAGCCTGGACTGGGCCTCCTGTACCCTGGCTCATTATTTTGGCTTCAGCTGTAGCTGACTCAATCTGAGTAGCAATGGTTATTGCTTTTCCTAGTGTAAGTTGTGGTTCTAGAAGTAAGCGTTCTCTTACACGAAGCATGGTTGTTTTCTCAATGAGCTGGTCTCTAATCATCTCATCTGCCATATTCCCAAAGTCACAAGTTACAATCAGACTCCTCAGGGAAGCCATATCCTGCATTATAGTCTCCCCTGGTTTCTGCTCACGCTGGTGAAATCTGAAGCGATTAGCTACGATATTCACTTTTGGCACAAAAAAGTTCTTTAATGCAGCGAGTGCAGTCTCATATTTATCATCTGCAAGGGGAAAAGTGTAAAATATACGCTGCCCTTCTGCTCCAAGGCAGTGGATTAGCAGAGCATGCTTTCTTACTTCAGAAATCTCTGTAGCACTGATTGCAAGCAGGTAAGTCTCAAACATATGGATCCAGGCCGTAAAAGCAATTGGAGGCTCACCTGGGCTTTGCAGAAAGGGTGCAGGTGGGTTCAGAGGCAGAAGATCCATCCTCGTCACCAAAATGTTGTATCCACTAAGCAAAGTGTTAACAACTTCAACAGAACTTTATTTACAGTGGAAGTCTCTTTTCCAAGCTGTAGCTGCACACTCTGTAATTCTCCCAGCCTCCTCAACTCCTCCCCCCTCCTTCCTGTTTCCTGTCCTTTCAGACTCCTAACAGCCAGTGCTCCCAGTTCTAATAATCACATGCAGCATCTAAACACCATAGCTTCCCTCAACAAATTATGTTCATCTATGTGTCTGACAATTTTGTTCTTGACTATAGTTTCAACCAGTACTGAAATCAGGCTTACTGGCCTGTAATTACCGAGATCACCTCTGGAGCCCTTTTTTAAAATTGGCATCACATTAGCTATCCTCTGGTCATTTAGTACAGAAGCTGATTTAAATGATAGGTTACAAACTACAGTTAATAGTTATGCAATTTCACATTTGATTTCCTTCAGAACTCTTGGGTGAATACTGTCTGGTGCTGGTGACTTATTACTGTTTAGTTTATCAATTTGTTCCAAAACCTCCTTTAATTACACCTCAATCTGGGACAGTTCCTCAGATTTGTCACCTAAAAAGAGTGGCTCAGGTTTGGGAATCTCCCTCACACCCTCAGCCGTGAAGACCGATGCAAATAATTCATTTAGTTTCTCCACAATGGCCTTATTGTCCTTGAATACTCCTTTAGCATCTCGATCATCCAGTGGCCCCACTGGTTGTTTAGCAAGCTTCCTGCTTCTGATGTACTTACATTTTTTTTTGCTTTGGCTAGCTGTTCTTGAAATTCTTTTTTGGCCTTCCTAATTATATTTTTACACTTCAATTGCCAGAGTTTATGCTCCTTTCTATTTTCCTCAATAGGATTTAACTTCCACTTTTTAAAGGATGCCTTTTTGCCTCTCACTGCTTCTTTTACTTTGTTGAATTTAATCTGTCATTCTGTTGCCACGGTGGCACTTTTTTGGTTCTCTTACTATGTTTTTTAATTTGGGGTATACATTTAAGTTGAGCCTCTATTATGATGTCTTTAAAAAGTTTCCATGCAGCTTGCAGAGATTTCACTTTTGGTGCTGTACCTTTTAATTTCTGTTTCACTAATCTCCTCATTTTTGTGTAGTTCCCCTTTCTGAAATTAAATGCTACAGTGTTGGGCTGCTGTGGTGTTTTCCCCGCCACAGGGAAGTTAAATTTAATTATGTTATGGTCTCTATTACCAAGTGGTCCAGCTATATTCACCTCCTGGACCAGATCCTGTGCTCCAGTGAGGACTAAATCAAGAATTGCCTCTTCTCTTGTGGGTTCCAGGACTAGCTGCTCCAAGAAGCAGTCATTTAAGGTGTCAAGAAACTTTATCTCTGCATCCCGTCACCCCGAGGTGACATGTACCCAGTCAATATGGGGATAGCTGAAATCCCTCATTATTATTGAGTTTTTTATTTTCATAGCCTAACTTCTCTGAGCATTTCACTGTCACTATCACCATCCTGCTCGGTAATATATCCCTACTGCTATATTGTTATTATTAGAGCCTGGAATTACTATCCAAAGAGATTTTATGATACAGTTTGGTTCAATTAAGATTTGTACTTCATTTGATTCTATGCTTTCTTTCACATATAGTGCTATTCCCCCCCCAGCATGACCTTTTCTGTCCTTCCAATATATTTTGTACCCTGGTATTACTGCGTCCCATTGATTATCCACATTTCACCAAGTCTCTGTGATGCCTATTATATCAATATCCTCATTTAATACAAGGCACTCTAGTTCACCCATCTTATTATTTAGACTTCTAGCATTGGGATATAAGCACTTTAAAAACTTGTCACTTTTCAGCTATCTGCCATTACATGATGTACTTTTTTTTCATGTGACTCTTTCTCATCAGATCCTACCTGTATTTTATCATCTGCTATCCTCTCCTCCTCATTAGGATATATAGAATCTCCATTAATAGATCTTCCCCTAAGGGATGTCTCTGTCCGAAATAGATCCTCCTCTAAGGGATGTCTCTGTCCAAAAATGTATCTGAGTTTCTCTAATTATATACATGTATTCTCTTTGATTAATTATCTTAATTCCTCTGCCTCATTTTCTCCCCATAAACCACTTTTTCCTCTTTAGCCACAATCTCCTATATCTGTTAATCTGATAAGCAGGGAAGTCAAACGGATCAGTTGGGAAAAACCAAAATAGGATATTAACTGACTGTTCTGCAAAGATTAGGTGACAAATCTGAAGAGCTGTCCCAGATTGAGGTGTAAATAGAGGAGGTTTTGGAACAAATTGCTAAATTAAACAGTACTAAGTCACCAGGACCGGGTGGTATTCACCCAAGAATTCTGAAGGAACTCAAATATGAAATTGCACAACTATAAATTGTGGTATGTAACCTATCACTTAAATCAGCTTGTGTACCAGACGACTGTAGGAAAGATAATGTGACACCAATTTTTAAAAATGGCTCCAGAGGCGATCCTGGTAATTACAGGACAGTAAACCCAACTTCAGTACCAGGCAAATTTATTGAAACTATAGTAAAGAACAGAATTAGATGAACATGATTTGTTGGGGAAGAGTCAACATGGCTTTTGTAAAGGGAAATCATGCCTCACCAATCTATTAGAATTATTTGAGGTGGTCAACAAACATGTTCACAAGAGTGATCCAGTGGATATAATGTACTTGGACTTTCAGAAAGCCTTTGACAAGGTCCCTCACCAAAGGTTCTAGAGCAGGAGTCTCAAACTCTCGGCCCGCAGGTCATCTGTGGCCTGCTATCCTCCCCAGTGTGGCCCGTGGTGCTCCAGCAGTTTTGGGGCTGGGTCTCTCCCTTGGCCCCACTTGCCACCCCAGGGTGCTCTCCCCCCCCAGGGCCCCCGGCAGCACTGTGGAGCTGAGCGGTGTCTGCCTGATCGCTCCAATGGCTGCCAGCCCCTCCCTGCGGCCTGGGGTGAGCCGGTGGGGCTGTGCCTCCGTGCGCTGTCCCCACCCCGAGCGCCCCTGCGGCCAGTGGGACGCTGCAGGGGTGGTGCCTTGGGGCAGCAGCGCACAGAGGCCTCTCAGCCCACCCCGTCTTGGATCCCCAGGTAAGTGCCGCACCCCTCGGCCCCCTCCCAGAGCTTGCACCCCCACCCCTTCCCCACATACCCCCTCCTGTCCCCAAACTCCCTCACAGAGCCTACACCCCATCCCCAGACCTCCTCCCACCCCCAAACTCCCTCCCAGAGCCTGCACCCCAGACCCCTTCCCCCACCCAAACTCCCTCCCAGAGCCCACCTCTCACCCCTTCTGCACCCAAACTCTCTCCCCGATCCTGCAACCCAGTCCCTTACACCAGACCTCCTCCCCCACCCAAACTCTGTCCAAGAGCTTTAGGCAGGTGGGGGCAGTTTTTTGGGAGGAGGAGTTTTGGGGGGCAGGTTCTGGGTGGCATGAGTGACATTGGCCCACTGGGAGGATTTGAGGACTGGCACTGGCCCTAAGGTAAATTGAATTGACCCCTGCTCTAAAGCAAAGTAAGCAGTGCTGAGATAAGAAAGAAGGTCCTCTCATGGATTGGTAACTGGTTAAAAGATAGGAAACAAAGGGTAGGAATAAATGTTCAGTTTTTAGAATGGAGAGAGGTAAAAACTGGTGTCCCAAGGGATCTATAGTGGGACCAATGCTGTTCAACATATTCATAAATGATCTAGAAAAAATGGTAAACAGTTAGGTGGCAAAATTTGTAGATGATACAAAATTACTCAAGATAGTTAAGTCAAAAGTAGACTGCAAAGAGTTACAAAGGGATCTCACAGAATAGGTGATTGGACAAGAAAATGGCAGATGAAATTCAGTTTTGATAAATGCAAAGCAATGCACCCTGGAAAACAATCCCAACTATACATACAAAATGATGGGATCTAAATTAGCTGTTACCACACAAGAAAGAAGTGTTGGAGTCACTGTGGATAGTTCTCTGAAAACATCCACTCGATATGCAGCAGCAGTCAGAAAAGCTAATAGAATTTTAGGAACCATTAGGGATAGATAATAAGGCAGAAAATATCATAATGCTACTATATAAAATCAATGGTATGCCCACACCTTGGATACGGCATGCAGTTCTGGTCTCCCCATGTCAAAAAAAGATATATTAGAATTGGAAAAGGTACAAAGATGAGCCACAAAAATAATTAAGGGTATGGAACAGCTTCCATATGAGAAGAGATTAAAAAGACTGGGACTTTTCAACTTGGATATGAGATGACTAAGGGGGGATATAACAGAAATCTATAAAATCATGAATGGTGTAGAGACAGTGAATAAGGAAGTGTTATTTACTCTGTCACATAATACAAGAACCAGGGGTCACACAATGAAATTAATAGGCAGCAGGTTTATAAGAAACAAAAGGAAGTACTTCTTCACCCAATGCATAGTCAACCTGTGGAACTCCTTGCCAGGGGCCGTTGTGAAAGCCAAAAGTATAAATGGGTTCAAAAAAGAATTTGATAAATTCATGGAGGATAGGTCCATCAATGGCTATTAGCCAAGATGAATGACCAGGGATGCAACACCATGCTCTGGGTGTCCCTAACCTCTGACTTCCAGAAGCTAGGGATGGGATCACTCAATGATTTCCTGTTCTGTTCATTCCTTCTGAAGCACCTGGCTTTGGCCCTGTTGGAAGACAGGATACTGGCCAGATGGACCACTGGTCTGACCCAGAATGGTTGATCTTCTCTTATCCTCTCTCCTAGAACTGGAAGGGACCTTGAAAGGTCAGCCCCCTGCCTTCACTAGGCAGGACCAAGTACTGATTTTGCCCCAGATCCCTAAGTGGTCCCCTCAAGGATTGAACTCACAACCCTGGGTTTAGCAGGCCACTACTCAAACCACTGAGCTATGGTCTAACAAGCTGGTAAAAAGGAGTATTCTGCCAAGCAGTTTACACTTAGATCATAATAAACCTTCCTTTTTAATTTGACAATTACTTCAAGAAGAATTTCATAGGAAGAGTTCCATTTAATATGCTTCATAAAGTTGATATTAAATTTTCAATGCATGTTTGCATAAATACATATTATTTAACTGACAGTGTAATGGCTGCCTCAGAACTGTTGTAGTTGGCCACGTACACAGGTAAGTTGGAAACTGTTAAAAAGCAGATAATGCACATGATCGAGTTAAATATTTCTTTTCCTGCTTTCAGAATATTTGCTGGTGTTTTTCAGTTTCATTGTCCCTGAGAGACCACAGCTTCCTATCACCACTTTAGAAACGGCTCACCTGCCAATGCTTTCTGACTTGCTGACTGGACACGGCAGGAAGCCACAGATGCTCAGTAAATTTATCTCTCCACATCTCACAACTCTGACAATGCAAAGCTATTTGGATAGCAAGAAGCTGCAGTGACTGCAAGCAACCACAAAATGCTAAAAGGGACCTTTCCCAGTTATTTACAATACTCAGAGTAAGAGCAAAACAAGTGCATTTTTTTTTTTTTTAATTTTTTTACAAAACAAGTTCTTTTAAACTCTAACATAAACACAGAAGAATAGTAGTTTGGGTGCAGGCACTCTAATTTGCTCTAAAACAAAATCCTCACCCTGCAGATTCAAAAATTCACCCCTCCCTGGGGTTTGGTTTTGTTAAAGCAATGAATAACATAAAAACACAACCAGAATCTCCAGACAGTCTATCTTGAACCTTTTCTTCAGGACAGCGGCTCCTACAGTGCCTACCTCAAAACTGCTCAGCCCAAAACCTAGATCCCTTCTGTCTCTAGAAAGCAGCTCCCCCTTCCTTTGCAGTAAAAAAACTTCCTGCCCTGGTGAGTCAGCAGAATCCATTTAGCACTTTCCCAGTAGAGTAAACACCAGCTAGAAGGGAGAGGTGTGTGTCAGGGCTGCTTCCCCACTTTGAACTTTAGGGTACAAATGTGGGGGCCTGCATGAAAACGTCTAAGCTTAACTACCAGCTTAGATCTGGTCCGCTGCCACCATCCCAAAGCTAATTCCCTTCCCTGGGTAGCCTTGAGAGACCTTCACCAATTCCCTGGTGAATACAGATCCAAACCTTGGATCTTAAAACAAGGAGAAATTAACCATCCCCCATCCTTCCTCCCACCAACTCCTGGTGGATCAAGATCCAACCCCCTTGGATCTAAAAACCAAGGAAAAAATCAATCAGGTTCTTAAAAAGAAGGCTTTTAATTAAAGAAAAAGGTAAAAATCCTCTGTAAAATCAGGCTGGGAAAATAACTTTACAGGGTAATCAAACTTAAAGAGCTCAGAGGACCCCCCCCCCTCTAGCCTTAGGTTCAAAGTACAGCAAACAGAGATAAACACTCTAGTAAAAGGTACATTTACAAGTTGAGAAAACAAAGATAAACTAACACGCCTTGCCTGGATGTTTACTTACAAGTTTGAAATATGAGAGACTTGTTCAGAAAGATTTGGAGAACCTAGATTGATGTCTGGTCCCTCTCAGTCCCAAGAGCGAACAACCCCCAAAACAAAGAGCACAAACAAAAGCCTCCTCTTCCCCTCCCCCCCCAGATTTGAAAAAATCTTGTCCCCTTATTGGTCCTTTGGGTCAGGTATCAGCCAAGTTACCTGAACTTCTTAACCCTTTACAGGAAAAGGATTTTGGAGTCTCTGGCCAGGAGGGATTTTATAGTACTGTACACAGGACAGCTGTTACCCTTCCCTTTATAGTTATGACAGGGTGTTTCAAGCAAACACTGCTACCCTGTTACACAGCATTTTTTTTTTAAGAGATGGGCTCCTGATTCAACCTTTGGATCTGTAGCCAAACTTTCTCAAAGTTTGTAGCATTCAGATCCAGGGTTTTGGTTCAGATACAAAGGGCAGCTGCAAAGTTCAGTTCCGAATCAGAATTCTTCCGAAGCATGGAGGTGTTCAGATCTGTGGCTTTGGTTCTGGAACCGACTCTCTTTGTTTTTTTGTAGATATGAAAAAATCTGACTTGGCAACAACCCCTGAATGAGACACTTAGGATCAAGATCCTCATGAAACTTCCTTTTACAGTGGGATTATTTGAAGCAAAACCAAGGCTTATGTCAACAATGTTATTGAAGATTAAAGCCTGATTCTACAAGTAGTTCTGTGCAACTGTCTATTGACCCATTCACTTCAGAGGGGCTTGGTTCAAGGTTCACTTAAGAGCATGATTCTGATCTTACAGTAACTCCACTGAAATCAATGGAGTTGCTGTTGAGATCAGAATCAGGTCCTCATGCCTCAAAGTCATTGACTTCAATGGAGTTACACTGGTATAAAACCAGACCTACATTTTAAAGAGAGAGACTGTGATGGGACAGGGAGGGAGAACTAGGCCTTGGTGGCTCCCTACTGATGGCTCCACTGCTCAGATATGTTGCCAGCCCAGAGGGCCAGAGGGGGGGCAACAGGGTTCGTTGCCCAGTGTGTGTCGCACCAATAGACACATCAGGATGGAGAAGCAAACCAAATTTATTCAAGAGCTCTGAATAGGTGCTAGGAGACCAGCATGTCTCAAATCAAGCGCAACAAATACAAGCAAGTTTCCCATTTTATATTCCAAGCTGTTTGTGTACAAGCCTTTGTTCTGTCCTCCCCCTACCCCTCCCTTCCCGACAGCAGTTACAGCAGGCAGTACATTGTGGCACGTTAGAAGAGTTCTCGTCCACATGTTTATCTTCGACCTTGCAAGCTCTACGTAGTAGGCCTTTCCCTCCCCCTTTCTTCCTTCTTATCACTACTGCTTCTGCTAGTGTGAGCGAAACTGAAGCTGTCTGCTAAAAAAGCTGACCATTACATATTCTGCTTCAGCATTTTGGCTGTTAGCATGGAGACTAGTAAAAGTTCACAAGATGGAGTTACTGTGGCTCACTTAGACCCAGAGCAGGGGGGTTTAATCGGCACTTATGGCCTTCCACCCCACGCCCTCCCCCCGAGTTACCTGGTAGCTATGCCTAGTGATGCTAACAGCTACATTCCTCAGGAAACTTATCTGTGAAGAAAAGACCAGCCATTTTGAATATCATCAAGATCTAGTTCTCCAGCAGCCAGAAGGGTGGGGGACCACCAACAACCAATCAAGGCCCATCAAGTCAAAATAAAAGGAGCTGCAAGGAAGTCAGTTCTGAGCTGGAGCTATAAGAGTGAGGAGGGATGCTCCTTAGGCTGCAGATAGAGGAACCAGTCTGGGCCAGGGCTATTACTGGCAGGGGCAATGGCTAAGAAAGAACCCTGTTGATTCAACTGGAGAGAGGGAATTTAACCCAGATAGTGTGAGATGCTATTTTGTTTATAATTGGTCCTGGAGTGTAAGGAACTGTTTCTATCTTTTGAGTTTGTTATACACCAGAAAAGATTTTGGAGTGTGTGACCGGGCCACAAGGCCAAGTCCCAGAAGACCCATGGGGGCAATGGTAGCT
The DNA here is from genome assembly GCF_013100865.1 of Trachemys scripta elegans. Lineage (NCBI taxonomy): Eukaryota > Metazoa > Chordata > Testudines > Emydidae > Trachemys > Trachemys scripta. The sequence continues at coordinate 70,691,018 of NC_048298.1, forward strand.
CAAGAGAAGGGCAAAACTGTAACTGGATGACAAGGGATCCTCAAGAGATGAGTACAACCCACCACAGAGGCCATAAAATACTTCAGGGAAAAAATTCAAAGTTAGGCACCTACATAAGAGTGACTTGATTTCTTTTCCCCCCAAAACACTGAACTCCCCTAAACTTCCATCTCTAGATTTCTCTCATGGCCATTGTTCTAGCAAGTAGCTTATAGTATCAGTAATGATACATGTCTTTAATTAAAGATAGTAAATAAAAATTAATGGATATTTGAGCATACTCAGTCTTTTCAGCTAATAGGCCAGATTCCATGGTCCATTCTGGCTGCCTTTTACCACTTTAGAGTACCTAGATGCCCAGTTCATCTGGCCAATTAAACCAGGTTTATAGCTGCTTTGCACAGCTGTAGTGCCACAAAGAACCACACCAGTGAAGCTGGCCCAACTGTTAAATTTTTACAGGAAAATGTAAAATACAGGAGCACAAGCAATATAAGCACAGAGTTTGATATACCTTAAATTTTATGTAATCTAGTAGAGAAAGTTCTGAGATTATTTAAAAGAAATGATCTACACTTCTTGTTCCAATTACACCAAGGAAGACAAACAGTAAAGAATGTGAAAGTTAACTAAAACCTGTCCTAAAATTGTGCTGAATTCAGTAGTGGCAAGAAGATGGTGAAGCCATATTGGCTTGTACTCTACAACAAACAAGATTTTAAAAGAGTATTACAGGAAAAATCAACAAAAAGCAATATAAACTGGTCACCATTTTCAAATGTAGGTGTCGACACTTTGAGAGGCAATGGGGTTGTCAGGAGCATAGCTGGCTCCCAGCCAGGTCACTAGGCAACCCAGCAAGCTCAGCTGGGTGCAATACACCTTTGCTAAATGACTGTGCTTCCTGACTGGGCATGGGAGCCAGCAGCTTGCTACTTGAGTATTCCAGTGGCTGCAGCACAGCAGCTGCTCAACTCCTGCCATGCTGTAGCCTTGGCTTCCTGCTCCAGCCTCTGATTCCAGCTACTTGGTCCAACCTGTTTTCAGCCCTTACTCTGCCCCTGCTTTAGCCTTGATTCCTGTCCACTTCAGTCTACTCCTTGCCTCCAAGTCCTGATTCTGACTCAGACTCCCACCTTTGGCTCGGCTTCTCAACCCTGATTTTGGCTTACCCTTTGGCCTGGTGTTCTCTATCATGTCTCCAGTTCTGACCTTTTGTCTTGGCTCCTCCACTCTGACTCCAGCTCACTCTTGGACCTGTACCTGACTCCTGAATTGACACTCGCCATTATTTCAAACTGCTGCCACAACTACCAGGCAAGGCCCAGGCCCACCCATTGGGTAGACCAACCATGCCCTTGCAACCTACAGTTTGAGCAGCCCCTGAAAGACCAGGTGTAGGGAAGGCATGGGCCTAATGACATGGAGGTCCCTCCTGAAATGACCTCAGCAGGAGTTCTGCTCACCCCTGTGGACTTAGTTGGAGCCTTGCAGGAAATGCAGACCTAGAAGAGGAACTGCAAAATATCTATATATAACATGTATGTATAAATTAAAATATTAACTTTCTAAGGGTATGTCTACACTGTAATGGAAGCGCAGGGGTTGTGGGACTTGAGCTTGCAGGCTTGTTCTTTTTAAGCTCAGACTTGAGCATCCATGCTAAATATTGACCACATGTTTAGAATTTCTGCATCTGGATCTTACAGCTGTGCTCACGCATCCACATTGTACTATACAGACCTGAGTCAAACTAACCTATGCCTAGGGCCTCCCCTGCTGTAGCTGCTCTAGCCCTTTGTCATGGTGCACTGTGGTAAAACTTGACTGTCTATTCCACGGTACTTTACAGGAAATTGTTGCAGCCTGCCAAGCTGTCTTTTAGGTCTGCACATTCCAGGCAACTGGAGCCAGCAACACGGAGGGGTCATCATTTTGAAGAAGTTTGAAGAAGCCTGCTTGGACTTTCACTCCTGTTCCATGAACCAGGGAGAGCATCCAGGAGGTGCTGGTGGACATTTTGGTGGCATTTTCTGATCTAGCGAAGGCACCTGTCTAAGGAGGAGAATACAGACATAGCAGACTTGAAGTGGCTGATGCTACACACAATTCTTGGTATAGCTTCTGATGCTCCCCTGGTAGACCAGCATTTATGGAGCAGGGCTACAAGCACAGACTGGTGGGATAACATCATCATGCGGACTTGAGGTTTCTGGCAATGGATCTAAATGGATCTAGAACTTTCACATGAAGAAAGGTCCAGAAATGTAGCTTTCTGAGTACCTTGCCCTGATCCTCTAGCATTGTGGCACATGTATGAGAGTGGCCATGCCAGTCCAGAAGTGAGTGATTACAATCACCTGGAACCTAGCTACCCCAGACCGCTACAGGTCCATTGCTAATCACTTTAGTGGTGGAAAGTCAACTGTTGGTAAAGTCATGGCTGAGGTTTCTGATGCAGTAAAGCATGTGATTTTACCCAAAGTTGGTGGACATAAAAATATCCCTGAAGTAATTGCTGGTTTTTAGGGAATGGGGTTTCCAGACTGCATCAGGGCCATTGATGGGACTCATGTGCCCATAATTTGTCTTCCTCAAGAAACACAAAAACATAAACCGCAAACTACACTGTTATGCAGGTCCATGTGGACTACAAAGGCTGATTTATGGATCCCAATGTGGGCTGCACTGGAAAAATTCATGAGGCTAGATTTTTCTGTTGACCAGGAATCTGCTTTCATGGATAGGCCAGGACACTATTCCCACCAAATGCCATTGTTATAAATGGATTAACTGTCCCTGCTGTTATTCTAGAGGACCCAGCATACCTCCTTCTTCTTTTGCTTATGAAACCATATCATGATAAGAGGCCCTTGCAAAAGACTCTCAGTAAGTCTAAGATGGTGGTTTAAATGTGCATTGAGATTGAAATCCTGCTGGTGCTGTTCACACATTTGGATTCCACTTTCATCAATATTGTCTGCATTATTGTGGCTTGCTGTGCTCTTTACAATCTTTGAATCCAAAGGTGAGCATTTTCTGCCGCTAAATGGACCTACTATGACAGTAATGGATTGCGGAGCCAGTACACATAGCTAGAAAGTGCATCTATCACACTGGGAGCACACTGGCAACAGAAATCAGGGATGCTTTGTGCACTCACGTTCTGGACTTACATGGACCAATGGAAGAGAAAGAATGGTACATTCATGGACATGTTTGTACAGCAATTTTTACGGTAAACGAAGTACTGATGCTGTATGCTATGAATGGGTGTGTGTGATTGTCATGAATTGTTAATTGTGAATGAGATGATTGCTTATCCAATGTGTGTGGGGGAGGAGGGAGTGATTTGTGTGGCATGAGCTGGGGATTTTCATTATGGATTGATCTGAAAAGATGGATTGAGAAATTGTGTTTGGATACACAATTCCCAGTTGTGCCTTATCATGTCTTTTTCTTTATCCTTCAAAATGCTCATTACATGATGTGATGCAGTGTAGTAATAAACTTTTAAAATAAAATAAAGCCTTTTTACTTGTGAATATAGCTGTATTACCAAAAAAAAAAAAATAATTAGTGGCTGATAGGACAGCTGCCATTACAACAACAAAACATCAGCAATAAACCAAAACCAGTAATAAAATAAAGTGCACAGCACAAACATTTAACAGTCCAAATAAATAATTCTGTACTTTTGCATGGTCCCTGGTCTCCTGTTTCTCTCCCCTACCGCCTTTCTAATATGTTTAACACGCACTTGGTGCTGCTGCTAGGGGTGGAGGACTGCTAGGGGTACATTTTCCCTTTCCAACTAGTCTTCAGTCTCAGTTGCATGGACTATCCAACATGGTATTGTCCAATGAGTTTTCTTGGTACTGTGGAGCGGATTCAGGTGTGAGTGGAATAAGAGGCTGAGCCCTTGTCGCCATTAGTGAAAGCAGCCTCTCGAACATGTCAGTAATATAAGGGGCCTACCATCAATCAAATGGCCCTGACCCCTCAGGCCCCACCCCCTGACCCATTAGGCCCCCACCCCTGGGGTTATTACATCCGGGGTCAAGGTGAACACATGACCAGAAGCAAAAGGTGTCATGTGACCCCTCTAAGAACTCCTCCCACCACCCTCTACCAATCAGGCTGGGTTTTGCCCCCCAGAGGACTTCCCTGAGAGGAGATTTGGCCAATCAAGGGGAGTTCCAGGGCAGGGTGAACTGCCCGGAAGTGGGTCATGTGAGCCCTCTAAGAACTCCTCCCACCACCCTCTACCAATCATGATGGGTTTCGGCCACAGAGAACCTCACGGAGAGTGGATTTGACCAATCGGTGGGGGGGGGAGTTCCGGGGCGGGGTGACCCACCCAGAAGAGGATCATGTGACTCCTCTAAGATCTCCCCCTACTTCCCTATACCAATCAGAATGCAGCACCACCCCGGGAAGTCCAAGAGCCATTTTGGTCCAAGAACACGTGTTTTAGAAATTGTGGAAAGGCTGAGAGGAAACATGGACTTCTTCACCACCCCTGTGAGAACTTCGGACTTTGTTTTAGCTCCAAGAGCCTTCGTGGAGGAAGTGCACCATCAGCAACAGTTCCGAGGAGGAGGAGGGAGCAGCCCTGGGGAGCCCTTTGGCCCACCCCTTGATGGATATGCCGGAACCCGACCCCAACACCCAAGCGATCATGAGGCAGACTGACGAGCGTGGTGGCCTCTCGTTGTCCACCCCTATGGAGGAAGGCGACTGTGGCTCGTGAGGATCACTGGTGGACAAGGTGAACAGAAAAGATGTCACTCAGGTAAATGAATGATTAAGAAGTGACAGTCGAGGATGGGATGTAATGGGGTAGGAACCAAACTGGGAGTTTGCTTAAATGTTAAAAAACAAGCGGTGGGGGCTTACAGCTGTTTTGTTTCTGAAAATCTCTCAACAGCTTGACAATGCCTTTCTAGAGGCCGTGGAGTCCCCGGACAGCGTTGCATCAGACAGTGAAGATGAACCAGGCCCGCCTTGTTTTTGCTCAATGCCGGTACAAATCATTGACAAGGAGTCCGAGGATGATGGATTTGTGGAGTTTAGGAGGAGGTGTGGCATGGAACTAACAGAGCCAGTGCCACGTTGTGAGGGTAAAAAATCATGTGATCTATTGTACGTGTTGCTGTTTATGCTGTCTTTAATCACTGTCTTAAGGAAAAGCTTTTCAAAGATTGTGAGGGCTGTGTCATAGACGTGTCAGGCCAACGGCACCAGGACTGTGTGACTTGAACTTCAGAGGATGAAAACTGCAAGCTCTGTGGCCTATGTTCTGAACTGTGTTTGGAAAGCTTATTAAACGCTGTTATTGCCATAGGTTATGCTACGCAATGTCTGTGCTTTACTCAAGAACATTTAGCACAAGGGGTGACCTTGGTAAATGCTGTATAATTTGGTCAAGACCCTGACAGTGTTTTAAAGAAAATGACCAAACCGGAGAATGCCTGCTTAGAGCATTATATTGACCGTATGGTCTGCACAAAAAGTTACAGAACCCTGCTTAGGAAAAAGAGTATTTGTAAGAAATCTAAAAGGATTAAGTTAGAGAATGGTGAGGGGGCAAACATCTGATATAAAACTTGGTAACTTGTAAATAAAACTACCTATTGAAAAGGGCTTTGTGACTATCTGTGTTTCTGTTAGAATGTCTGTGTGGCCCTTAAGTAAGATAAAAGTTTTGAGGGAGCATCTTGGTTTGTTTTCAAGGGCTGTTAAATAAAAAAAAAATAGATTGTGAGAACCCAGCTATTGTGTCTTTGTGTAAAGAGACCTATTTACAGCAAAAAGCTGAAATGTGTTTAGTAGAATCCTGAGGAAAAATAAAAAATGTGTTTAAAATAAAGCAAAAAAAAAAAAAAGCTCCTATATTATGTATAAAACAGGGGTGTTTGAGACATGTGTTTGAGTACAATAGAGCTGACTCACCCTGTTGAACTGATGGTTTAACCACATCCCCACTGAATAGCCAGGGTGATTCTATTGAGTCTGTACGTCTAGATGTGATTATCCACCCTTGTTTCCATAAACGTACTAGTAATCAGTAATTAAGTCTGATGTAAGGGAGTAAGGGAGGTGGGTGTAAGGGAGGTGGGAGCGTGGGGATGGTGAGCTCTGATTAATACTAAATGAAATAAAACCTCAGGAGTTTGTAGAATTCTTTTGGACAGTTTAAATATAACCCAGGAGTTTGTAGAATGCTATTGGACAATTTAAACGTAACCTCAGGAGTTTGTAGACGCTATTGGAGAGTTTAAATAAAACCTCAGGAGTTTGTTGACTGCTATGGGTCAGTCTTTCTAGCAACTCAAAGTGATTACAAGTTTAAAATAATATATTTACATAAATAAACAAGGGTCTAACTCAGGGGTTCCCAAACTTGGTTCGCGGCTTGTTCAGGGTAAGCCCCGGTGGGCTGCGAGACACTTTGCTTACCTGAGCATCCACAGGTATGGCTGCTCACAGCTCCCAGTGGCCATGGTTTGCCATTCCCGGCCAATGGGAGCTGCAGGAAGCAGCGCGAGCTGGGCCACCACTTCCCACAGCTCCCATTGGCCAGGAACAGCGAACCGTGGCCACTGGGAGCTGTGAGTGGCCGTACATGTGGATGCTCAGGTAAACAAAGCATCTTGCGGAGTACCAGGGGCTTACCCTGAACAAGCCGCAAACCAAGTTTGGGAACCTCTAGTCTAACCCAAAACTGAAATGTTCCAAGGGTTCACAAACCTCCACCATACTTTTATAAAATAAGCATTTGCTGTAAGAACACTCAAACATTTTAAAGCTATGGGAAAAAACCCTAAGAATCAAACATTTAAAAGCTATGGGTATTTGTAGAGTGTTTACTATGGTTGTGCTCCATCCATTTTATTTCAAACCAAACCAAAACTTTAAGCATGAAAGAAACATGTTTAAAACAAAACAAAACAAAAAAAAAAACCCTAAGACATTCCCTCATATCTGCAAGGTCCCCCAGTCAGGGGAGGGTACAGTAACACTAAGGATTGTTGTGTATGGTGACTTACTGTTTAATACTGTAAGAAGGCCCTACAGTACTCTGTTTTTTCATTGAAACAGGAAAATGTATTTTAACTTAAAAAAAAAAAATCCCAGTTGTGCAGATCACAAAAGGGGGATGTTTGGGGAGGGGTGCTTAAAATCCTTAAATCGCTATTAATTAAGAGTTGTAGTGATCAAATCAACCTGCTAATTACAGACTTTGAAATTTGTTTGAAACAAAGAGTTAGAATGGTATAAAAACCCTCACCTTTTTGGAGACTGTCCTTTTTTTAATCTTGAACAGAACAGCTGCTGGATTGCAAGACAAGGTATGTTGCTTGTTTTTTAACTCTGAAAACATATAATGTTATTCTTTGTCCAAGCTGTCCTTACTAAGAATGATACATGTCTTTAGTGCAGTGTGATCTGTTTAGCATGTAAACAGCAACTTCAAGTTGTATTTGACCAGGGCAAGGTAAAACCCTATTTTTAACTATAGTTGTGCTTAATACTGTTTAATAAAAAACCCAGGTATTAAAGAGGTTGTATAGGGGTTCGATGCATTTGGGGAATAATACTAACTACAATTTTGCTTGTTCTTTAACCCAAAGACCCAAATACACACGTGGAAAAACACAATAACCATGTGCCAGCATCCCTTTATCCTGTGGTGGAGGGTAAATTTCTGCAACTGGCTTTTAAATGCATGTGGGTTTATTGAAAAGTAGTTTGTTGCAAACTGTTGGTTTGGTGTGTTTAAAACTACTGGGGGAGGGAGGGGGTTATTATGTGCAAGACAGAAGTGTGGGTTTCTTGAAAATGATTTTGTTGCAAATTGTTGGTTTGGTGTGTTTAAAACTACTATTGTTTTTTTTTATTAAACAGTATTGAGCACAAAACCATCCTGATTGGTAGACGGTGATGGGAAGGGTCAAGTGACCCACTTCTGGGCAGGTCACTCTGCCCCGGAATGCCCCCCTGATTGGTCAAATCCATTCTCTGGGAGGTCCTCTGCGACCGGAAACCATCCTGATTGGTAGAGGACAGTGGGCAGAGTTCTTAGAGGGGTCACACTTCCAGATGGCTCACTCTGCCCGGAACTCCTCCTGATTGGTCAAATTTCCTCTCGGGGCAGTCCTACAGGGGGACAAACCCCATCCTGATTGGTAGAGGGTGGTGGGAGGAGTTCTTAGAGTGGTCACATGATACTTTTTGCATCCAGACATGTGTCTGCCTGGACCCGGGATGTAATACCCCCAGGGGCGGGCGCCTGAGAGGTCAGGGGATGGGGCCTGAGGGGTTAGGGGAGGGGCCTACGTTTGATTGATGGTAGGCCCCTTATACTACTCATGTCTTTCTGCTGCACTCTGCCTTCCTTCCTCAAGCAATGTTCCAGCTCCAGAAACTGTGCTGCACATCTCTCTTCACGTGTTGCAATCCTCTCCTTGCACACTGCTGCCTGTCTGTCTTTTCCACTTGGTGTGAATCCTTGTCCCTTAGGTACTGTGCATGCTTGTTGGCCCAGTCCAGCATGTCCACCATAAGTTCATCATAGAAATGCTTCCTCTTTGACAGCTCTGTAACAGTTTGAAATCCCAGGTTCCTGCTGGACTGTGGCTAGGCTCCAGAGATGGAAGGGCCTACAGAGATGGAAGGGACTGAAAGCAGGCAATAAATAGTATATTATTGTCCCAGCACTTCAAAAAAGGTTTAGTGCATCCTCAAGGCCAAAAAATGATATTTTGTAAAACTCAGGTCCATTATATTCCCAGAGGAACATTCTGTTTGCCAAAGCTCCATGGACACAAATGAGTTAACAGAATAAGAAGACTGAGGCAGGCATGGTTTACTGTTTCTCAGTGTTTTCAGGCATTCCACATTCTGGAGGACATAAAAATCCTGGAGTTTTACGAATGGCAAAAGGACAATCTGTTCCAAGCTATTGGTGGCAAGCCAGCAATATGCCTATAGCAGGATGTGGTCTGCTCCTACCTTCTAGTCCCACAGAAACTGGCTTAGGCTTCAGTGGCTCTGTATCCACTGTGCAGTTTATTTGAGGTCTCTTCACCAACATCTTCACAGTCTCATGCAACAGTACTATTTACAATATCCGCTGTGCTATCGGCCCTCCTCTCAGCACCTGAGAGCAACAGAGGTCTCCCTTCCCTGAGGCCTCTGTGAGACTGGGCTCAGCTAGGCCTGTTCCTCTTTCTCTCTCCCCTTGTACTTGCTTCCTGCACCTCTTTATCAGTCTTGAGCTGATGGGCTAATTGGCTCATTAGCTCATCTAGCTTAATCAGCTAATCACCTTTAATTACCCAATCAGCTTTCTGCAGGGACACCAATGTGTGTCAGAGTGATCAGAGTGTAGGCTCACCTGTTAACTTCGTGCACTCTGTTACAATATCACAAAGGTATTCAAGTTTATGGTGACTGAGGAACACATCTACAAGTGGAGCGGGCTGGTATCCTATAGAGGAGGGCCTTGAAAAAACACCCTTCCCTGACTTGTGACTACCTATCTGATGTTCCTACTATGGGAGAAGGTTGAAGCTATCAGCACCCAGGACTGAGTCAAAACATGGGGAATCAACAGGATGCTGCGTTAATATCTGCATGGATTACTGCCCTCCAATGGCTTACCATACACTCTGCTCTGACTACATCTCCCTGTGGATGACGTGCAAACACGTATGATAATACAAACTCTCAAAGAACTGCACCACACACCCTGCCATATTTTTGACATTGACTTTTTTTTTTCACCGATGCATTACGTTTCCCCCCGCCTTACAGTTTCCTGTTTACAGGCAGCTTGTAATGCTGTGGCTTTGCTGATTTGTACGGTGTGGCTTACTAAAGGGAAGGCAATATAAGGTTCTTAGTTTCAACACTCCAGCACATTTTTGTAAGAATGTGTGAGTAACTAAAATGTAATGTTAAATGGTTGTTTAGCTGTTGTTAGTGCTTTCTGGTCTCCATTTGGAATTCCATGGGGTGTATGTGTGGGTGTAACGCCAACATGCTAGTGTACATTCCACCATTAGCAAATACATGCTGCTGTCTGCGGCTTGTAGTTAAAATTGAATTGGGCTATAAACCGGAAATCCCGCCCATCTGTATATTAATAATAACAAACATGGAGCAAAACACTTCCCAGGCTCCAGCACTACTTCTGCCTCTTCTGTTTCTGTTGCTGATTCTGTGGAAGGGCTGCTCCACTGGGGAGTCATCAAACAGCTCTTCCAAGTATGGACCCAGGGAATGCTGCAGCTGCTCTGGTGGTAAAGCCTCCTTGGGCACCGGTGTGAGCACCAGAGTCACTTCACTAGCCTAATCCAGGACCTGCTGGTCAGAAGGTCGCTCCCCCACCCCCGTTGACCAGGCTACTGTAAATCACTTGGGGAATCAGTGCTTGGTGCAGTACCCAGCACCCCGTCAAAGTCCTTGTACAAGAGGCAGGATGATGGAGCCTTCCCAGGGGTGTGGTTCTAGTCCCTGGTTTTCAAGTAATCACTGTTGAGCCACTTAATCTGCTCCCTGCACTGGTCCCCGGCCTGTTGAATCCCCAATGCTTCCAGCTTGTCTGCTATTTCTTGGTACATGTCATCATTTCTGGTGCTCAAGCTTGAGCCCAGCAGCTGCTCCTTGTCATATTCCTCTGTATGACTTATGGCGTGGCTACAGAACGTGCTTTTACACACCAGCTGTGTTCATCATGAGATCCTGTAACGCTCTGCCAGGTATGGGTGAGGTTTGTTTAAATAAGGTATTTTACACATAGTTTCACCTTGTAGCTGAATAGTTTGGCATTCCATTGCAGACCCTAAAGAGGGTGTTGCAGTGTCTGGACCACTCATTGGTCCACCCCATGTTATACTCCGCCCCTTCCCCCCACCCCTGTGGCGCCTCCAGTTGGGGTGCGGTCACACTCTTAGAAGTATCAGCTTTGTCTGCCAGAGTAACAATGTCCCCTTGTTCAGGGCCTTTCATGGATTCCCAAATCCAAAAAAGGGGCATGAGTGTGGAAACATGGATCACCGCACTTGGAGTGGCCTATCAATGCTGTAGTCACTCAGTCCACAGCTCCAAACATCAGCCTTTCTTCCTGGTGCAACCTGAAACTCCTTTCCCAGACTACCAATGTCCTTTTAAACTGTCCCTGCATCTGGTGCATGCCCTGCAGCTGCTGAGGTGCAAGGCTTCCCTAGCCCAGTACTGTCCCATGCCTTGCTCTGGTTTAGCGAGCGGTCTGTAAACCCCATAACATCCTTCAAATTGCTCAGGGGGGTAGATTTTTACAGGTATTCAGCCACTTAAGATCCTATTAAAATCAGTAGGACTTAACAGAGCCAGGACCGCATCTGAGCCCTATGGAAGGGAAGCCAAATGCAATACCCCCCCCGCCCCCTCCCCCACAGCATTCTGGATCACATTTTGAGTATATGCACATTTCACTACGAACAATACCATAATGGCATCTCATGTAAGCAGAGCTTGGGAGAGTACTACTATTCCCCACCCCACCAGTTCAATCATATATGTAGTTATGTCACTGAAAGGAAATGTCATTCTATTTGTGTTTCACTTTCAAATGACAGCTTCTGCAGGGGAAGCTGTCATTTGGCGTTGCTTTCTTTTTTTGTAGCAGATTTTTTTCAGTTATTGTATTCTCTCTCATGGAGATTTTACATTTGTTCATTGTTGTTGTTCTCGTTCAATTGAAATAACTCATCGTGACCAAAAAATGCATATTTGTCCTTTGTCATATTTTCTAAGACACCATAATGGTTCCATAATTTCTGACCTATTTATTTTGCAGGCATAACAGTTTCCAGGGAAAAAATGAGACTGCCTCTTCAAGGTTATTGCTAGCTCGTCACTGCTGCTGCCACTAAGAGAGTAGAGATTTTTGAGGGTTGTGGTTCTATCTGGTTTAAATTTCTTTATCCCTATTCTCTGATGAGGAGTCATGATTCTTAAGGAACTGTGTTATAAAATGAATAACAGGACAACTAGAAAATGGAGGAGATGCAATTTCAGGAAAACTAGAATTCTACTGGGGTGTGAAGAGAAGGGCTCTGCACTAGACTGGTTTTTGAACTCCTTTTGAAGAGGAAGAGAGCTTGATTGCTAACCTATGGAAACAAGACTTAACACTGTTACCCTTATCCTCTCTTCTCTTCCATTATTTGTTAAACTCGCTTGCTACACGTTGTTTTCCAGACTGTACACTCTTCAGAACAGAGACTGTATCTTCCTATACAATTTTATAGCAAGCAACAAAATGGCACCACAGTCTTGACTGGAGCCACTGGGTGCCACTGTAATATAAATACTTAAAAAAAAAAAACCACATGTGAAGAACAGCCTAGGATGATATGATGATAGTTCCATTGCAATCGCCCCAAGGCAGTGCACTAGTTGATTAGGGTTTAAAAATGTTTGAATGTTCTAGTTCATCTCATGTCATTGTTTTTACTTTAATTTGCGTGTTTGAAACCTGTTTTTAAAAAAGCGAACCAGCTCACTTAATGTGAACTTTCCTGCATAAATAAAACCATCTGGTTTGCTGGCTAACCATCTGGTTTATCTAAAGATTATCGTCTCCTGAGTATTATTCACAAGCTGACATGTGATCAGCCCTCCACAGTCCCTTGTGGTTTGTACGAGCTTTCCCACGACATTGTGATTTTAATTGTTTTATCTGTTTTTCTTTTTGTAAAAATTTGGTATTTTAATCTGCATCTTGTAATGCTGTGTGTGTTTTTGTGCAGTATCTATGATGCCATGAGCAGATAGATACTATGACTGAGATTCTGTTGAGGGCAGGTGAAGAGAGGGCTGCAAAAGAACCATTTGGAGTGCCTTGGTTCTGGGGCCCATTCAATGCTGGCCCTGGTCACAGTGCACTCCAGGGTAGCCCCGAGACTGCTCTAAACTAAACCAGCTATTAATGACCAACAGAATGGACTGCCTGCCTGTTAGGGACTGCATTGTGGCCCCAACCCTTCCCCATCTCTCAACCCAAGTGCTTCAGTGAGTGGATGGTGTAGGAGACGCCTATGGCAGCTGGGGACTCCCCAGCTATGGGATAGGGGCCAAATCACCTCCTAGAATCTGGCCTTGTGTTTATAAGATTTATTATTGGTGTGCTGAGTATTAAAGGCTGAAGAGTGACTAAGTTTCTGCTGTCCCTCTGCTTCATAGACACAATGTTTTCCACTGGGAGCCCTAGTAATGCCTTGCTAAAAGGGTTCCTCCTCCTCCAGAGTTCAGCTACTCCCGTTTCTGGAGAAAATGTCTCAGTTCTCTTCTAGATCAGACAGTATACGACAGTTCACCTGCCTTGATACTTCTGCCTGATCTGCCATCCTACCACAGGCTGCAGAAAATATTTCAGTCAAATGACAGATTCAAATTATAGAAATAGAAATGACCCGATTAGAGACTAATATAACTAGAATTCTCCTGTTCCAAGCAAAACTAATGTGTTTGAATAGGCTGGTTGTGTGCACAATTCATACTCTAGCACAACTTTTCACCTGCTGTACCATTAGAAGATAGCACTTTTCTGTGTGCATTACAGTGAGATGAGTTTTAAGGAGGGACATAGAGAAAAGGTGGTGTTTTTATAGATCAAGTTTATTAAATACAAAGGATAGATTTTAAGTGATTATAAGGGATAGCAAACAGATCACCTTAGTACAGGGATTCTCAAACTGTGGGTCAGGACCCCAAAGTGGGTCGCAACCTCATTTTAATGGTGTTGCCAGGGCTGATGTTGGCCCTGGGCCCCAGCAAGTCTGAAGCCAAAGCCCAAGCCCCACTGCCTAGTGTTGAAGCCCAAGCCCAAGCCCCACCACCCAGGGCTAAAGTTACATGCCCCCCACCCAAGAAGCCCTTGGTCTGGCAGGGCTTGGTCTTCAGTCCCCCCTCCTGGGGTTATGTAGTAATTTTTGTTGTCAGAAGGAGGTCACGGTGCAATGAAGTTTGAGAACTGCTGTCTTAGTAAATAAACAAAAACTGCAAGCTGATTTTAACACACTAGATATGTAGGATACTGTATAAATTAGCAAATTCTGACCCTGAGTGATAAATAGGCTGGCAGTTGCCTTGGCTTTCCCAGGTTTTCATACAAAGGCTAAAGATCTTCTAGCCTGGGACTATCATGTCCCACAGTTTAGTCCTTGCCCCATATTTGTTTCCAGGTGTGTTCTTGAGGGAGAGTGAGGTACCCTCATGAAGTCATTGTCCCTTTTTATATCTTCTTTCCACTTGCTGGAAAGCTGTTTTGCTGTGACCTGGGTCAAACAGTTCCCACTGTGTAGAGCTATCTCTGAGAAGTTTCTATTGTACACATTTCCTGGGGTAAACATTGTGCTTGTGTACATTTCCTCAATAAGCCATTAACATTGTTTGGTCTTTTTACTGTTGTACCTGAAGGGCTGCTTGTGGGTGTTTTCAACCTCACATGTTTCAGTAACACATACATAGCCAAACTTCATAACTTCACATATGACAAGAACACATACAATTCAATGAGATATTAATGTCTAGCAGATCAAGACTTTTAGAATGATACCTCTCAAGACACACGTTGTACAAAACATATCCTAGTTACATGACAGTGGTGAATATTGGGGTGTTGGAGTGTCAAAACAGGGAAGCGGTATTGACATACCTAGTGAGCCAGAGGAGAGGAAGCCAGGACAGTGCATCTCTGTGCTGAGGAAAGTTGAGAGAGAGCAACAGGTCCGAGTGTGCTTAGGCGGGGAAGCAGACTACTGGAGGAATTGTATTCTGCTTCCTCAGCAGCTTAGGAAATCTATTCAGGCAGTTTTAGAAAATCAATCCTATACACTGTTTGCAATTCTGTTTACTGTTTGGTTTATGTGAGCACCTAACTCAGGCCTTAGCTACACTTACCCGCTAGTTCGACGGCTGGAAATCGAACTTCTGGGTTCGACTTATTGCGTCTAGTCTGGACGTGATAAGTCGAACCCGGAAGTGCTCGCCGTCGACTGCGGTACTCCAGCTCGCCGAGAGGAGTACCGCGGAGTCGACGGGGGAGCCTGCCTGCCGAGTGTGGACCAAGGTAAGTTCGAACTAATTCGAACTAAGGTACTTCGAACTTCAGCTACGTTATTCACGTAGCTGAGGTTGCGTACCTTAGTTCGAATTAGGGGGGTAGTGTAGACCAAGCCTTAGATATAGTGGGTAGCCTTCAGGTCAAATTTTTACTACTTTTTGTTGATCTTTAAAACCAAAAAAGAAACACTTCTGTAAGGAGGGATTTTGTGCACACGTGTGCTTCAGAGGAGAGTCTGAGTTGTGGTAGAGGCCTAACCACAAGCTAATTCTTCTTCACTGTAAACCAAATTACACTATACCCTTGTACACCAGAAGGGAATTCAAATGCACAGTGTTGCACCATTTCCAGTCAGAGGGCTTGATCCTTAGATTATTGCTTAGCTAGCACGGTGACTGGGTGTTTCAGTAAGAGATAGCTCTTACAGTCCTTAGGTAAAAATCACATTGAAATCCCCAGGAATTGAGATTATTCCTGAGTAGAAATGGCAGGATTGAGCCGTATGTGATCTATTAAGTTTCTATTTATTGATGGACAAAGATTTTAATACAGGCCTATACATTTAATACTTTTTCAAATTCTACCATAAAAATTTGCATTTGTGACTTCCATCCAATGTGATCTAAGCCTTTCCACAGGTCAACCCCATCTGTGAGCAGCTACCAGAATTCACAACAATCAGGATAATATTTATCTTTACATGCAAATATTTTAAATAGCCTTTTTGGAGATGAGCAATTAACCCAATACATTTGCATTACACCCAAGTAATAAGTAATATTTTCTAAAGGAATAATATGGAAATCTTGTGCAATCCCAAATTGTTTTGACAGCAATATTTTTAAAAGCTGGGAAGATTCATTTTCCTGGATGCATCAAACATTTTTCCATTGGTCACAGCATTCTTGCACTAATTTAGTTTAGAAGACTCTTCAGCTGTTGTCTGGATGACTATAATCCGTGAAAAGCAAACACTGGAAGTAATGTGATTCTTGAGTTAATTACACATTTTATCATCAAACAAGTACAAAATGTAACATTAGCGCTATACACTAATACCCTGATGACTAAGGATAATAAGATTTGCTATAGCAAATAAGGCCAATGGTAGACCAAGTTAAATATGACAGGTTTCAGAGTAGCAGCCGTGTTAGTCTGTATCCGCAAAAAGAAGAACAGGAGTACTTGTGGCACCTTAGAGACTAACAAATTTATTAGAGCATAAGCTTTCGTGGACTACAGCCCACTTCTTCGGATGCATATAGAATGGAACATATATTGAGGAGATATATATACACACATACAGAGAGCATAAACAGGTGGGAGTTGTCTT
>NC_048298.1:70707734-70886459 GCF_013100865.1 Trachemys scripta elegans
TCCTCAATATATGTTCCATTCTATATGCATCCGAAGAAGTGGGCTGTAGTCCACGAAAGCTTATGCTCTAATAAATTTGTTAGTCTCTAAAGTGCCACAAGTACTCCTGTTCTTCTTTTTTCAAGTTAAATATCTTCCTCCTGGCAAGTCTGAGAGGGGACACTTCCTGAGCCCTGCAGTGATCATTTTTTGTCCTAAATAAAGAATAAGGTTTTTTTCACCCATCTGTATCTTAGCATGTGTGAAGGAGCATTAAGTCTTTTTACTGGTCAAAATTATCCACCCCTTTAAAAAAAAAAAAAATACAGCTATGCACCATAGTAGATTATGACCTACTGGTATGTGGCAGCAAATTCCACATGCTGAATACACAGTGTATAAGAAAAGTCTTTCCTTTTATTTATTTTAAATTGACCTTTAATTTTAGAATGACTCTTTGTTTTCACATTATGAGACAGCACAAAAGGAGTGATTGATCAATTTTTGCTACATCTCTCAACTTTAAATATTTCAATCAGGTCCCCATCCTCTTTTCTCTCTTCCAGCACCTGTGCTAAAGGTATGTGGAGTTCCCCTTACTATAGTGTGTGTTTCCTCTCTCCTTTCATAAAGATTCATACTGAAAGCTGGCCTTATTGACATACCTTTGCCTTGATACTTCACTGCCTTGTACCTTGTGTAGTTATTTATTCCTATGTACAGTCCGTATAAAATACTATCATTCTGACCTGCGTATGTTTTACACTCATTTTGTACTTGCTGCAAGTGAAGAATCAGGTCTTTTGTTTCACGTTTGGTTCCACTATGTTTAACTTCCAAATGTTTAACCTGAATATAAGTAAAAGGCCTGATAGAAATAAATCTCCATGAGCTTTCCCTCACAGCAATCCTGCAAGTTTTCCCTTCAAGGTGACACAGTTTAGGTAATGTAGAATTTGCACTGAGTAAAGATTCTCAGTGCTATGCATCCTAGGGACAGAAGCCACACATCAACGGAGGCAAAAGCTGTTTGCATGGATAGGCTCCAGTAAAAGCTGTGTTGCAACAGATTGTATCCCTCTGTGGCTGGTTAGTAGTAGCCATGGAGAAGATTCAGAGGGAGATAATATTGCATTAACTTAATTTTATGTAATTACTCCCAGAATTCAGTGCTGTCATAGAAATTTGTACTAATATGAAGAAAGAGAGACATAGGAAAGACATCATTCAAGTGCCTATTGCTATTAACTCTTAACTGTAAAGATTCAAGCCAAAAATTTCAAAAATGACTAGTGATTTTGGATGCTCAATTTGAAACATATTATTAGGAAGTATTGAGTACCCACTCTTTGAAAATCAGGCTCACGTAGGATGTCCCAAGTTGGGCACCCAAAATCACTAATCCCTTTTGAAAATTTGGCTTCAGATCCTAGATTTTTCAGAACTCGTTAAAACTCTTCTCCCACTAAACTCATATTTACAATAACCCAATGCAATGTTAATTCATGAGAATTCACAACATATACAAACATACACATCTACGGACACTGTAGGCACAAAGTTCTCTCTAAATACCTTTTGCTGTTAGGCTCTAATCCTGCAAGACATTCCATGCAGGTGGACTCCTGCACCCTCACAGAGTTTTCTATGGAATCAGGACCTTGCAGTTAAGATAAAATGTTGTTTTTTTCTCCAGACTTATAAAACAATTCCTCATAATTCTGAATGGAAAATCTCTTTCGAATCCAAGAATTTAAATGGTGGTTGTTAGCTATATAACAAATGTCCTACAAAATGCCTTTCCCAGTTGGGTCAGAAAAATCCTACCTGTTCCAGGAGTGATGTTTCTAGTAAGGACAGATGAACAACACATAAATCTTACATTTAGTAGGAATTAGTAGTTTGTTTTGTCATTTACACCTGTGCAAAGCAGATAGAAAATGTTACCTGGTCAGTATGTTATATTGCACAGGTGCAAATGAGTATACAAAGCACAAGGAAGTGGAGAATATGGTACTGTGAGTTTTTCTGGAGATTCTCGTTGTCTTTTCTTTCCTAATATTAGTTTTATTGCAGCTTTAGGGTGTGTGGTTTTCTAAGTGGGTTATCAGAAGAGATTTTGTATGCATTGATTTTCTGAACTGCAACACCTTCCCTAGTCTGGAACCTTTTTCTCTATCTTGCCATTCATCTCTATTTTCTCCTCTGCTTCTCACTGGGAACTTTTCCCCCCATGATCTCTGTGAACATGGTTATTTGTGACATAATTTTCTCTCTCTGATGTTACATACTCTACTCCCTGAAGCATGAGCTTCTAAATTAAATAGCTTCTAGCTTCTATTCCAAGATCTGTATGGGCCAGAAATGGAGAAAAAAAGAAACAAACAAAAGAAAACCCCAAACCCAGTTCTTTCTAGAATCACTATTAAATGTCCAACTGTGTGCTAATTACCGCTTTACTTTTCTAACAGAATATGGAAAGGCAGATAGTCAACTTTATAAACCATATCTGTAGCATGAATTTTAGTGGCATTTCTAGACTGTTGGCAGAGACTTGCAGCAGGAGATGACTATGTGAGTGGGAATGAATGTCACAGGATCTGCAAAAGCAAAATAAAGGAAGTCTTATGCTAATAATGCACTTGAATGCCCCTATTTAATTGATTATTTAATACTTAAGCCCTGATCTGCATTGAGAATTGCGTTGGCATAGAGAGGGATCTACCCAATACAGGTTGGGAATGTATTTATAAAGTTGCTGGGCATCTAAAGGAAATCCTTTTGCAGGTCACATTTAAGACCCCAGCTACGCAAAGACTTAAATGTGCTTAACTCTATGCACTGTGAGTAGTGCGTTTTACTTGAATGGAACAATGTAATGTGCATAAAATTAGGCACATGTGGAAACCCTCAAATGTTTGGGGGCTAAAAGGGATTAGGACTATTCAATTGTACTGGTTTAGGACTATTCAATATATTTATTTACAGGCAGAAGGTTTGGTTGTTTAATGACAAATTAAATGTATAAATAAAAGTATCGACTGTCAACAAAAATCTGTTTCAGAAATACGTATTCATTCAATCTGCATACACATGGATTCCATATAGAAGAAATGTCTTCATACTCATTATTATTGGCATGAGGGTTTTTCACTCTTATTTATTATCTGTGTTACCACAGCACCTAGGAGCCCTACTCATGGACCAGGACCCCACCATGCTAGGTTCTTTGGGGCAGGGACCATCTTTTTGTTATGTTTGTGCAGCACTTAAACATGGATCAGGGCTCCATTGTGCTGGGGCTTCTAGGTGATACTACAATATAAATAATAATTTGGATATCTCAGAACTTACCCAAGGAAGCATTATCATTTCCCAACAACTCCTCAGAACACCACTTTTGAGCTGATACCAAATATGATAAAATTCAGACATCTGTGGGTTTTTTCCATGATTTGGTCTGAAGCATTTGAACACAGGTCATCACAGGTTAACTAATGCAGTGCTCTTTTAATATTCACCATGCCCATCTTAGCAGCATTCCTTTATAAGAAGTGCACTAAATAGCCTCTAGGTGGCACCTGGATTCTTTTGTTTGTCAAATGTCTTTTTGTTCCATTTAGCAAAATGAACTCATACAAGAGGAGAGTTTCAAAGTTAGGAGAAAATCTCTCACACTGTGCACAAACTTTAAAGAACTTGGAACTTCCTCTATTTTCAATGTCTGTCAAGCTTATATTTACAGAAACGTTATTTCCTTTGAAACAGGCCTGTCTGATCCTTAGCCACAAAGTTAAAGTAGTAAACAAAATAAATGAACAGAAATAATTACAAAACATTACACTACAAAATCAGTGGAAAAATTTAAACTTAAAAGGACCATATGCCACTGCACCAAGAGCCAAGCTCAGAAGGAGTGGTTCTAAGTGTCTGGGATGCTTTTCAACTCACATTGGCTTAGGTTAAGTATTAAGTGAAATACTTTGGGTGATAGTGCCATTTGTTTTAGATTAAGCATTTAATTCTACTTTGCACCAAGTTTTTGTGTTGATATAGGACACAATCTTGAAAGCTGTTCCATTTAGATAGGCCATTTTTACTCAGAGACTAGAGGTCTTGGGACGGTTTTATATTTTACTCACCACCTTGGTAGTGGTTACTCCTTATCATGCTCAGATACTATGGTATAGATACCTAGAAAACAGCACCTACAAATAGACTGAGGCACATGAAAAAATGTATCCAGATGGGAGAGATCCCACTGATTCCAGTAAAATTCCCTCTTTGTAATGGGGAAACCATGCTGGAAGTGAAAGCCTCCTTCTAACCAAAAGCTTTTTTTTAAAAAAAAAAACGTATTTAGAAAAGGACCCATTGCGTGAAAGGGCCCAGGCAGAGAAAACCTTGGATGGGTCTGAGGAGCTGCTGTCGCTGTGTAACACTAGTCAGTACTGTTTAGTGGATTATTTGGGTTAGTTTAATGATAACATAGGTGAAAGCCTATGCTGTTGTACAGCAGTAATTCATAAAGTGTAAAAAAAATAAAAGAGCACGGAGAACTTAAAAATTGGATGGTAACAGACCACGAATCCCAGTGAAGACTGAACCTGGTGATACTCAACAGAAAGATCTCACCCATCCATGCTTGTAGCGGTTTCCATCATTTCACAGTGACTCAACAGTCATCCGAGGCGTCAGAGTGACACGCAGTGACAATCCTAGAACCTTATTGTACAGCAATACCCAGTTATTACATAGATTTACCTTATAGCCTTTATCTTTATTATGGCTCTGAGCATTGGACAACGGGGATTGACTGAGATGTTTGGTGAGTCAGGGGACTGTAGGACATGAGAGAGCTGGTGCTGGAGAGAAGGGAGAAGGTCTGGAACCCTAGGATTGGGGGACACTGCGAGGCTGGTGCTGGGAATGGAAGACACTGACACTGGGGAAAATGGTGGGATTGGAGGATGCTGGGGGGGGGGGGGGCTGATGCTGGGATTAGAGGTAGGGATGTAAAATGTTAACCATTAGTCTTAACGCTTAACCATTAACCCTTGGACCGTCCGGCCCCAGCAGCCACATTGGCCAGAGCAACCCCAGCCCCAGCTGCGCTGGCGGGATTGGCCCCAGCTGCTAAATCGGTTAACCGTTTAAACCAAATCTTTTAACAGTTTAAACGATTAACTTTTAAAACGGTATTTACATCCCTAACTGGGGGACATGGAGAAATGCTGGGAGTGGGGCCACTGGGCTGGGGGCGCAGCTGGGATTGTGAGATGCTGGGGCCACTGGGGAGCTGGTGCTGGGACTGGGGGAGCAGCTGGGGACTGGAGCTGGGATTGTGAGGTGCTGGTGCGGGGGCCACTGGGGAGCTGGTGCTGGGACTGGGGGAGCAGCTGGGGCGGGGGGGGGCGCGGCGAAGAGGGACACTGGGGGACGCGCTAGAGGTGACGATCGCGCCCTGCACCAGCCTCTTCCCGGCAGCTCTCTCAGCCCCGCCCCGCCGCTCCCGAGACTCCTGTCCCCCTTCCTTCGGGCAGCCGTAAAGCGCGGCGGGAGGGAGCCGTCTCGCGCGGCCGGAAGTCAGGCTGCGCTTTGCGGCTGGGCTGCCCCTGAGAAGCGGCTCCGGAGGCCCCGCTCTCTCTTTTGCTGCTGCTGTCGCTGGCGGAAGGTGAGTTCTCGGCAGCTCCGCGCCCCTCCCCCCCTCCCGCTGGGCCGCGCGCCGCTCACCGCCGTGTCTGTCTGTTGCAGGAGGAGCCATGCCGGCCAAGGGGCCCCTGCAGAGCGTCCAGGTCTTCGGGCGGAAGGTGAGCGAGCGGGCGGCAGCGCCCCCGGGACCAGGCCGCGCACCCCGGCCCGGCAGCTGCGGCCTGTGCGCTCCGCGGCGGCCCGGGAGCCGCAGGGGCCTCCACGTGTCTCGCCCGGGCCCAGCCAGGGGGGGTGGCCGGTAACCCCGGCCCGGGGCTCCCGCCGCGGAGCTGCCCGGGATGTAGCCGTGGGGGCACCGCGCCATCGGCCGAGCCCGTCATCGCGCTGGGAGCCAGGCCGCGGCGATAGGCGTGAGCTGCAGCACCGCGTAGTGTGTACAACAGCCTCCCTGCTACACCCACCCACAGCCCCCCATAGGTGTTGGAAGTGGGGGTACGGCAGCGCCCCCGACTTGAAGTAGTTTCCATCATGTACAGGGTTTACAATGTGGGTCAATGGCTCTCAGCGCCCCCACTACACAAATTGTTCCAGTGCCCCTGCTCTCCCCGCCCCCCATCACACACAGGTAACACTGTAAAAAGCTTCTCCACGGCATGACTTGCAGGGATGGCAGACGGTGAAGGTAATGGCTCGGTCTCTGGGCCTCTCCTGCTCCCTCCATGATCTAGGAGGCCTGGTTGCTGGTAGTCATCACACTTCCCACGTGTAGAGCAAATTTTGTGTTTTCAGCAAAGCTGACTCGCCTATATATTTTTTTTATTTTAAGTCCTCATCTGACCTAGTATGTTTCAGTGGCTTGCGGCAGTGGCTTTGCTTTAAATGAAACATACTTTTTGAAATCTTGAGTGTCATAATCTAGACTGATAGCACTGTATGCTAGTCTGTAAAGGAGTTGGTGCACAGTTAATAGTATACAAATGCTTTACTCATATATGCTTGCTTTTTTAGAAAACAGCTACCGCTGTTGCTCACTGCAAGAGAGGAAATGGTCTCATTAAAGTGAATGGAAGACCCCTGGAAATGATTGAGCCTAGAACCCTGCAGTACAAAGTAAGCACTTTATTGGTTTTCTTTGGACATTATTTTATGTTTATGTACTATATATATGGAAGAGCAGAAGAGTTTCTTGTTGCCATGATGACATACAGTAGATCGGGGCGGGCAAACTCTTTGGCCTGAGGGCCACATCTGGGTATGGAAATTGTATGGCGGGCCATGAATGCTCATGAAATTGGGGGTTGGAGTGCGGGCTCTGGGGTGGGGCCAGAAATGAGTTCAGGGTTGGGGAGGAGGTTCTGGGCTGGGGCAGGGGGTTGTGGTTCCCAGCCAATGGGAGCTGCAGAGGTGATGCTTGGGCGGGGGCAGCGTGCGGAGACCCCTGGCTTCCCCTACACATAGGAGTCAGAGGGGAGACATACCACTGCTTCTGGGAGCCCGGCACATATGGAGCCCAGGCGGGAGCTTGAGGACCCGATTAAAATGTCTGAAGGGCTGGATGCGGCCCCCGGGCAGTAGTTTGCCAACCCCTACACTAGCCATCTCTTTTTTTTTTAGTGGCCATGTAGGCTGTTAGCTGTAGCTTGACTATTTGTAAGTTTTGTATACAATTTTAGATTTTTGGAGTTGAGTACTCAGGTTAAATAATAAAAGCTTAGAAGTGTATCCTCACTCAAGTCACTTTGCAAAATGGGATTTGAGCTTCTGTATCATTTAGGTGTGTTTCTCAATTTTGCTCTGATGTATTTTCTCAATTCATTTATTCTTATTAGTGTTGATGGGAGCAAAGCATACATGTTGATAGGTGTTAATCTTCCTTAGCTCTAACTTCATCAAGTTTAATATTACCTAGTTTGACTCATCAGTTAACCTCAAAGCACTTTACAAAGTATCATTGCTCCCATTTACAAATGGGGAAACTGAGGCACGGGAAGGCAAAGTGACTTGTCACAATTCTGCTGCTGGGTGACGTTAGGCAAGAACCCAGGTTTCTGCTCTTATCCACTAGTGACTAGGCCACATTGCCTCACTGTTTTTTATTTAATTACCTTAGTGTGTGCATTGTAAATTCAAGGCTCATAGCACCAAACATTTTATAAATCCATGCTTAGAAACCTTGCTCAAAACACTGATTGCTGCCTCTTGATTATAAATATGTTCTCATAATTTAATACAATTTTTATGTTTATTTCTTAGTTGCTTGAACCTGTTCTTCTCCTGGGCAAGGAACGCTTTGCTGGTGTTGACATCAGAGTCCGTGTTAAGGGTGGCGGCCATGTAGCACAAATCTACGGTACGACTCTTGTACAAGATCTTTAGCATGGGCTGGAATAGATTAAACTACATATTAATAAATTATTTTTTATCTTAGGGAATAAACACCATCTACAGTTTAAAGCTTTGGCTATTACAAATACCAGTTTAATGGGTGTATCTTGAACTATATTTGTATCACCTGCTCTCATTTATACACATGAATGATCTTTATGGAAATGATCTGACTGAAACTGGCATTAGCATTTCCCTCTTCCAGGGCTATATAAATGATTATGTGTGATTGGTCATAAATTGGATTTTGGAATGAGGTTAAACAGCATTTTCTAACTGCACTGCAAAGTCAAGCAGTTATTTTTCTCAGAGAAAATTGCTCAAATAAAAATCCTAGAATCAGAATTTAACTTGTAACTTATACACATTGGGCAAAATAGAACATAAATTGCTTTTCAGAAGTTTTAACGTGCTGCTGGTAGTTAAGGCCTGAAAATTCATTAAAATGATATGGCTCAGAGGAGGCACAGGAAGCAAGTTGATGTATTAACCCAAATCTTCATCTGTTTTAGTTAACCATCCAGACATTATTTTAAAGTCAGTTTTTGATTAAAGGGTGTGGCTTGAGGTGGAAGGTGTATGACACAAAATGGTTTGATGTGGTTTTATCATTACACTTATAACTATTTTTCATTTGTCAAATTCATTTCTGCCAACCACTCCCCAAACCTTTGCCATGTTTTCTATGTAAACCTGAATTTATTGGATATTATTGTTAATTTGTCTCTTTCCTCAACAGCAATTCGTCAGTCTATTTCCAAAGCATTGGTGGCTTATTATCAGAAGTGTAAGTTGATTGTTTTGATTTTGTTTTACTAGCCTTTTTGAAGTGTTTAGCTTCAGACATTAAGTGCTATACGTAGAACAGTAATAGATGGCGGTATAGAATGTTAGTCACAAATGTGATCTTTTTTCAGATGTTGATGAAGCTTCCAAGAAGGAAATCAAGGACATCTTAATCCAGTATGATAGGACCTTACTGGTTGCGGATCCTCGTCGTTGCGAGTCCAAGAAGTTTGGTGGACCTGGTGCCCGTGCACGCTACCAGAAGTCTTACCGTTAAAATTGTTCTTTACCCTTGTATCTTGCAATAAATATGGGGAAAAGTTAATAAATATTTCAAGTTTCTAAATCTAGTATTTGGTTTATATTGGATAACTGGTTTTTTTTAGGGTTGGGAGTCCTTCGGTAGTTAAATATTTTATTAATATAAGAGAGCTGACCTTAAAAAAAACACAGGGGAAGCGCTGGTATCTAGAAATAAAGAAAAGCACTTTGCTGCTGTTAGATACACATTTTTTTTCTTTGTTTCAAACAATGAACTCCCCATACTGTGCTCCATGCACCCTTGACAAACCACTAACAAATCTAGCAGCATAGCTTCTAAAATTGTTGACCCTGGGAAATTAAAAGATCTTATCTCAGCCCTCCCCCAAACCCTGACCAAATGCTACAAAGCTGTATTGCTGTTTTGGAGCAAGAGAAGTAGGTTTCCTTCTCTGTTGAAAATTCTACAGTATGCATGTTGAAGTGCAGTAGCAGACTTCTTAAAATACCCTTGTGCTATGTGAATTTTTACATTTATATTCAAGACTAGAAAACTTGATTTTTTCCAAAAATCACGAAAGCTTTCATATGTCCATCATTCAAGCTAAAAAATGCTTAAATATAATTACTTACAATGCTTCAGAAATACTGAACATTGAAAGGGTTGCACAATGCTCTGACAATGAGAAAAAGGTCCTTACTCTGAGGTGCTTTGATACTAATTTGGGCACATGTAATACACCCATAAGGGATCAGACACAAAGGGGTGCAGGTAAGAATGATATGTAATTTACAAAGCCCCCTGAGTTATCAGTTTGAAGGACAGACATGTTTCCTGTATCTCAAGATTGGGGAGGCAATTCCAAGCCTTGGAAGTACATGTGTAAGATCTGAGATTGACTAAAAGCAGACACATGGGGAGTAATTTGGAGGGAGATCTAGATTAGCGATTCTCAACCAGGGGTACGCGTACCCCTTTGGGTACTCAAGATGTCTTCCGGGGGTACAGCAACTCGTCTAGATATTTGCCTAGTTTTACAACAAGCAACATAAAAGGCCCTAGCCAAGTCTGTACAAACTATAATTTCATAAAATGATTTGTTTATACTGCTCTATATACTATACCCTGAAATGAAGTACAATATTTATATTCCCATTAATTTATTTTATAATTACATGGTAAACATGAGAAAGTAAGCAATTTTTCAGTAATAGCAGGCTGTGACACTTGTATTTTTATGTCTTATTTTGTAAGCATGTAGCTTTTAAATGAGGTGAAACGTGAGGTTACGCAAGACAAATCATACTCCTGAAAGGGGTACAGTAGTCTGAAAAGGTTGAGGGCCACTCTTCTAGATGGTGGAGGTGTGTGCAGTGTATGAGAGGAGAAAATCGTGGAGATGCTAGGGAGAGAAGTTGCATCTATTTACGTAGATATTGAGAGGAAAAAGATAAAGAGAGCGGGTGAATGATGAGGAAGCCTTAAATGAAAAAGAACTAGCTGCTGCCAACAAAAGAGCTGGGACATCAGTCACAAGTGACCAGCAAAAATCACGTGACAAACGGGTGCTCAAATACTGAGTAGAGGCCTGATGCATGGGAGCAGCTCTGGGTCATGATGAGAATAACTGCTTTGTATACGCAGCAGGAAACCATTTTGGACAGGAATGGAAAACACCATAGGCTGACCAATAGAGAGACTCGATTCTTGACCATATCACAGTTTAAGCAAGATACTATTTTCTCCCCCATTAGACAACTGTGGTACTTCGGGGGCTTTTTGAGGGGTATCTTCCAAAATTCTTTGTACTGTAGCCTCCATGGTCCTGCATTGTAGTGATTCCTTCCCACCAACAGCTAAACCCACTTCCTTTGCTAATTGGGGTGTTGGAGATGATCTGTAAAGGATTTTTTAAAAACATTGGACTTTTGCTCTTCTTGTATTGAAGAGTGCTTGCAGCGTTTTTTTTTTTTTAAACCTTAAAAATATCTGCAGTCTGGTCTTCCTTGTTGCTGCTTGGGGAGCTCATGGATGTCTGAGAATGAGCTTAAAATATTTTAGTGTAAGGGAGTGATCTTGTTAATTAAGATTTCCTTTTTCATAAATGTCATTAATATTATAGTATTAGCATAAATTGAACAAAACTTCTAAACAGGAATGATAAGTCCTGCTCTCATTTGCTCAGCTTTCAGTCTCTGTTGATAACTAATTTTTCAGTCACAGTTTTGTGTTCCAGAGTGGATAAGACCTGAATTTCAAATTCAATGCAACTGAAAAATCAAACTGTTATTCTTTCCTCATACATCAGAAAGAAAGGAGGAGGAATGCAGGAAAGCAACAAGCCCATTTTTGTTTCCTTTTTGCAGATCTACTGTGACCCACTGGCAACTTGTTTGCCAGACTTTTTTGTTTTTGTTTTTTTTGTTTGTTTTGTCCTGCAGCAAATGAACAATATGCCTAATTTCACTTTAGAAGTTTTATTATGGTTTATTATTGTTCTGACTGATCTCTCTTGTGGGATGTTCTCTGGCTTCTCTTTCCTCCCAGTCTCCTTTGACCTGTGAAACTTCTCATCACCCCATCTAGGGATGCAGTATTGGCTGGTTAGAACACTGGAGCTCATCCAGGTTTCTTCTTGTGATCAGGTTGATGATGAATGATGAGCTATTCTAGCTCCTGGGCCATAAAAACTCTGCCTTCCCCTTTCTAGGCCTGAGTTTTTGAACGCAGAGATGGGGAATGAAACCTGGATATATTATATGGCAGTGCAGAGCATACTGCCTCCATGGCATTTCTTCAAACAGAGAAGCCCTTGACCACAACAAAAGTGAATCAAAATGTTTTCTAAAGTGGATTTTGATCTCATGAAAATGTCCTGTTAATCTCTGCAATGATGTCACATCACTGTTTGATTTTTGTTAATAAGATGTAAAATGTAAATGTTACTTGATGGGGGGAGGGTGGTTTTATTTTCTGAAATACTACAAGTAAATTGGTGTGAGCTAAGTGCATGAGAGCACAGTGGAAATAGGATGTAGTAGTGAGAACTCTGTTTTTCCTATTTATTCTCTCTCCTGCCAATTACCTTCAGTAGGGGGATGAGTGGTGAAAAGGATTCTTCTACCATCATTAGTGATAGGAGCAACTTTACCAACTCAGCTCTTGCATAGCCTGCCCCTCCTCAACTAGCCCTTATCAGCAACAAGATGTGTAAGACCAGAAAGGGGTCCCCCAGCAGCAGAGGTGCTGAACTGGAAATTGGAGATGGTCTGGTTCCAGCTTGGCCCAAACCCCACCCCAGGACTCACTAGCTGCAGGAGCATTAAGCTTGGGAGGCAGGGTAGGGACTGGAAGCTGCTGTGCAAATGTGGATCCTGCTTAGTCTGTCCACCTGACATTGGGACTTACCAACTGTGGGTGTGGTGCAAGCTCTGAAAAGTTCCATGTGCCACTGGCATCAACAACGTAGGGAGAGCCAAAATTGGGAGTAGCTGTACCAGTGTGGCTCTGGCCTGGTGTATCCTCACTGACCAGATTGCCCTTTTATGCTGCACAGTCCTTATAGAAGCTGAAGACCCTCCTTGCTGCTATGGTTTTGGAGTCATTGAGATAAATTGTGCTTGACTGTAATACCCACATAGATTATAAATGGTTATAAAAATTTGTTATTAAATGAGGCTGTTAATTTTGTATAGTTGAAGTCAGCCAACAAACTTAAATACAGAATTTATATCTTAAATTAACGTCATTTCTAATAGTAGAAAGTCTAGATAGAGAACACCTATTAATTCGTTCAATTTGTCTCCCTGCCAAAATGCAGGATGGTTACCTAACATATGTGTTCTCGTGGGCTTTGGGCTTTTTTTTTTTTTTCCCCCTTGATTTTTCAAAGGTCCCAAGTAATGGGGCTTCTACTTATTCCCTTATGCAGGCAAATTCATTTAATCGTCTGAATGTAATTCCTCCAATTCAACTTAATTTCTCCCCCTTCCCCCCCCTTCCCGTTTCTTAATTTTAATCCCATGACTCTTGTACCACAGTCTACCTCGCTGAGTAATTCCTTTCCTTCCTTGGATGCTTGTTGGACTGTTACAACCTTACCTTATCTGTCATCCCCCTATTTCACTAGTGACTTTTGTTGCTCTTTGTTTCCTCAAATTTCTCTGTCTTTCTGGTAATATAGTTGCCAGACATGAATGCAGTTTTATGGGTGCAGGTGTATTAGAATCGTAGAGAGGAGGATTATTGCTTTGCTGCTATATGCCTTGTTATGTTTGTGTTTTGAAGGCCTACCCTGCATGGGCCTTTTTGCAGCTATAACACATTGCAAACTAATGTCTAACATGTTTTCTAGTATGATTTCCTATTCTCTTTTTAGCACTATTGCTTTCTAAGTTTCTCAGTCCAAATAAGTATGTGTGTTCTGGAATATTTCTCACTTTGCATTATTTCAAGATTAATCTAATTTTGTTGTGTTCTTTCTGTATTTCTAATATTTCTAGGTTCTTTTATATTATTCGCCTGTCTTCACTGCTTTTGCAAGGTCAAAGAAATAATACAAAGGAAACTAGATACACTATACTGTAAAGTATGATATTAACATGTCTTTTTCTAGCACTAAATGCTGGACACATTAAATAGCATCTAAACAACAGTAAGAATAACTTCATGCATTGGTTATCAGTCAGTTATTGGTTACCCAGTTGATGTTCCATGAGACTTTCAGGACAGAGTCACTGGTGTGTACACAACACAAAAGGAAGTTATGTCTAGGCCTTCTTCTTTTCCAGATGAGTGTTAAAACTCAGTAAATGAAAGCTTCAAATTAGAGAAGTCTCCTCATATTTTCAGAGTAGTAGTGGTGGGAAAAATAATCTTTGGGTAAGAGTGTACAGAATTAAAAGAATCCCTGAGAATCAGACTGTGGTGGGGACAAGGGATGGTGAGAAAGAATCAATACCAAAATGCCTGGCTCTGAAGTCATGGCGAAAAGGAATTGCCAACATAGGAACAGTGATGTGAGAAGAGGAGAATAGAAATGAAAGTGGAGAGGAAGAAGAGTGAAAGACTGATACATGATGACCTCTCTCCCAACTTTCACCCATGACATTAGTTATATTTTATAATATACAGTGGTATGTTTTGTTACAGAGGTACTTTATATTCATAAGAATTGGCCCTTCTTTCAGTAGATAATTTCACAGTAGCTTCAGAAAACTACCAAATCATGAAGGTATTGATATGCAGCAAATACTCCAGTCATCTCACTTACACATAGAATAATTTTTAGGTGGCTGATTAGGTTTAATTCTAAACAGACGCTATTTAATGTGTTACTTTATTTTAAAATAAGGTAATAGAAATAGTTCTACGTCCGTGGAGCTATGCAAGTATGATGTATTTATATATAATTTAAAGTATGGGCTTGGGAATAGCAGAATCTGAGGTCAGATTATCTTTACATCTCTGCTTTTGTAAGAGATGAAGAAAGGAAAGATGACTATATTTACAAGGCCAAAATAATTGATGTAAAGGACCAGATGGCTCGGGAATTGGTAATAGAATTTGGAGCCTCTCACCTCTGCATTGTTGGTTTGGGTCCGTACAGGCAGGTAATGATCAAAAGTCATTGCCATCTATTAACTCCTTTTGGTGATCTGTGAAATTAATGGGAGGTCTCAGTCCAGCTCTTAATAGACAGGAGTCCATTCATCATTCACACTAAGTGGCTCCCTTCTTGGCAGTGAGCAGAGGTGCAAAGGCACAGATAACAACCTACTCTCTTACTCATCCTGGCTGATTTTCAGTCAGTGTTGGAGCATATGTTACTCAAAAATTATCCCTTTGATCAATCAAAATATACCACTGATGTGTCTTAGAAAACACCACCTTGCCTGCAAAGTCCAGGACACCAAGGCAAGGTCTTCAGTTGGAGGGGTGAGATGGGGGAAGGGTTGTAGGGAAGATGATTTTGCACTGGGAAATATTTTCATTGATTCCTCTAGAAGATAAGAAGTAAATGGGCTAAATGAGACAAAATGGACAGATAAGCAGAATGCTTAAAATGACTTTTTACTATACATTTTATAAAATACCAAAATGTGGAGAAATACATCATGGAGTTTGTTTTTCAAAAGTTATATTCATTGCTAAGAGTCATCTATAGAGATTAGATTACTGTAATGCACTCTAAATGGGACTACAGCTTAAATCAACCTGGACAGAGAAGCAGGTGTACAACAGGGCAGCCCGTTTAGTAACTGATACATTTTTCCAGCCGTACATAACACCAGTGCTCTAGCTGCTGCACTGGCTTCCTGTTCGTTTCTGTGTCAAGTTTAAGGTAGTGAATTTGAACTATAAAGCTTTAAGCGGCTTGAGGCCTGACTTTTTGAAATACTGCATCTCTCTCAGTCAGCGAAGGCACTCAAGCTAGATGGATAAAAGAAAGGGAACTGCTGGTAGGACAACTTCCATGCAAGGCCCTCAACTTCTGAAGTCACTTGGGTCTAAAATAGCTTTCCAGCATGAGTTTAGAGACATGTTGCATGTTGTTACTTTTGGGGAGGGGGCATGCAATGGGGGCTGCATTGATGGGCTCAATACAGCATTGGTTGGGGTGGAAATCTGATGGGTTATTCTCCAGTTTGTTTTGAGGAAGCTGTTGGCTTCATCTTTTAAACATGTCAAAGGCACAAAAAGACCACCCTAGTTCATGTGTAAACAATGAGTTAAAGGTAGTTTCAAGTAGTACACCTGACCTGGGGTCCCAGTGCCAATTCTTATGGTTTTACTAAAACATTTTCTTTTTCTTTATTTATTTTTAAATCTGCCCCTGTGTGAAAGAGCCTCAGGGGAAACTGGCTAATCATGGTATTGTCAAAAGCACAAAGTAATTTTTTTTTAAAAGGAAAATATGTTTTTCTAATCTCTGTCTATTGGTATACTTAAATACATTATCACTGTACAATTATACCATTCAGTTACAACAATCGTTTGTGTGTTGCTTGTAATCAATAAAAAACAAACAAAAACAAAACCCCAGAACAAAGCAAATTATTTTTTAGGTCCCTGTAAGTATACTTTGTAACAATTTCTCAGTAAATACCATATTTTCTTGATGTATATGTACAGAAATCATCAGTATTCTTTATTGTGACGCACACACCATAAACCTAAATGATGCTTTACATAAAAATAAAAGGTAATTGGTGAAATCCTGGCCCCATTGAAGTCAGTGGCAAAACTCCTATTGATTTCATTGGGTCAAGATTTCATCCTTCATCTTTTACACTGAGGAATTTATAATCAGCAAGAATGGTATGTCAGTGAATACTATGCAGTAGTGTGCGTTTGCACGGTTTGACCCTGGGTTAAATTAAGACATAATGACAAACACTAAATTGGCTATGGAAGGGATAGGAGGAAGGGAAGGCACAGTACTATGATCAAGTGGTTGTTTGGATTATTAATGTACATGTTTTGATATACAGATTTTTTTTAAAATCTGCAATTAATTTGAAGGGAAGATTAGTGTAGTTCTAGGCTAGATGAGGTAGTGTCTTTCCTTTGTTTACATTAGATTTTGATGAAGAATATAGTCAAGAGGATGGAAAAAAATTCCTAAAAACTTATGCCCCTGCACCAACAGTTTTTCTCTTTCTGTTATCTATGAGATTTTAAAACACATTTTATTTAAAAAAAATTATAAATTTCTGGGCAGTTTTCTTTTGTGACACTATCAAAATGTTACAAGGAAAAAAACTCATTTGCTTCCACTAGGTAGTTAAAATCCAGGTAATTTATTTAATGGAAATGAATGTCTCTTATTTAAAATGTTTGTTGAATACTTTAATATATTTGTCAATAAAACAATGTAGCGGTACGTTCTACAAGAACATTATTGTAAGTTTGAACTTAAAAGTTTTTTTTCATTTTAATAAAAGGTAGAAAGGGCAGCAGTTTTAATTAGCACAAGTTTCAAAACACACAAACGTGAAATGACAACTGCTTGAAAAATCTTTCAAAGCATCATGACATGGCAAAATTTCTTTCCATGTCACTATCCATGAATGTTATAAAGGGTTGATTCAGTCCAAAAGAGCAATAAGCCTTGCAGGTCTCGTGTAAGTGTAACTAATACAGGCTCTGGTCAGGAGTTACCATGCATTACTAATGAGAGAAGCACAGCCAAAAAGTTGTCTGCAACATTTCCAGAGCTCCAGAAGCTGGATGTGGCTAGGAAGCTTGGTGTTTCTTTTGAATTCTCTTCCCTCTTTTTTTTTTTTTTTTTTTTTGCCCTGCCTTATTTAAATTTTTCAGATATCTAAATTTATAAAAGATTTATACATTCCAGAGACACATATTTCTAAGATGCCATCATAGTCAAGGCCACCAATTTGGATATATTTCATACTAAGAAGCGACCCTGAAATGAATATTGTGGGAAAACTCAATTTAATGATACCCTGGAGCATATTCTTGGTTCATTCTCTGCTGTTCTCTTTGCAAGGTAAGAACTTTTATGCTCAAGTTTTACACTAAAAACCTTTTAGAAAGACTTCTCTTAACAATTTAGTAATACGGTTACTTGTTTTTCTTTCATTGTAAAGCAAATATTTCCTACTGCCCATGGCTTAATTAAACAAACAAACAAACAAACCAGTAATACAGACTTAATATATTTACATCACACACTTTTACTGCTTTTGAAACTAAAAACGACTTTGATTTTTTTTAATTCCGACTTTAATGCTTGAATTTTATACAGAATGATTGGTAAAGAACAAAATTATTTTTCTTGGCTTTCTTCCTTCTCATTATTGTCAAATGTGTTATCAGATTGATGTAGGCTTAATTGTTATGAACAGGATATGGGTTTGCTCAAGACTTGGACTGCACCTGCAGTGTGTCTGAACATTTTTTATAACTCTAGAATAAATATTTGGCAAACTGATTATATAAATTCTCCCAGCTGTTGTCATCACACATGCTAATAATAGATACCATAGACAGCTTAGAAAAAGGATTCTGAGGATAACAGAGGTTTTTCAAGCATTGTAACTTTCACATAGCTTGAAAGTAAAAATATTCTTAAAATGAAAGTAAATCTGCATGAAATCTAGAGAGAGATTTAAACATATTGGACTAAAGGTTTATAATTATGTTCAGAAAAGCATTACATTGAAGCCTGATCCTGAGAGGTTCTGAGCACCTTCCATATTTGATGAGCTTTAGTCTGATCCTGCAAGGGGCTGAGCATTCATCACTTCCACTGTCGATGATGGGAGTCAAGGGTGCTTAGCACTTTGTAGGATTGGGCCCATTGGAAATTGTAGGTTCTCAGCACTTCTCAGGATCAGATTCTGAAGAGAAAGACATCAATCACTCAGAAAAAAAGTGTTTCTATCTTTCCTGGCAGGGAGTAACTTTGCTGGCAGGGAGATGCAAGGGCTGCATAAATGCTTTCTGGAAAACTTATTGTCATTAGCCCTCTTCTAAAGGACAAAACTCACTCTTGTTTCTTAATCCAAAGTCAGCTAAACATTTGTCTTCATGTGAAATGGAGAAAAAAATGGTTTAATTCCATCACTTTTTATCCAACAGGATCCTATTGCGAGTTTTCTCTTTTGCGAAGAACACCAAGGTGAGTGTGCGTTCCTCATTTGCAGAGTTTTAAAAGCAAATGTAGGTGAAATCAGTAAGGCTTGTCTAATATGATGGAAGTATAGGAAATACAATACGGCCTTGTGTAGAACACCTCTGACTTTTAGTAACTTAGACCTAAAGTATTTCTTCCCTTTAATAACTCTTCCCAAAGAGCTGGTGATTAAACGTGTGAATCCTTTTTTGAAAAACAAGTGCAATTCTTTAGTAATCACAAAAAGATGGTGTTCCACCGGGGCCCAAGTAAGTTCACAGGATGAGTTTCTTACATGACTATTCTCATATCTGATAAAATGTACATTAATTAAATACCAGTAGATCATTTTAGTTTCAGGATAAAAATAATAAAATTCTAGTGACACACAGAAAGGAATTTCCCCACAAATAAAATGTGTTATACAATAAATATAGTCTCAGTGATGATAATTCATTTTCTCAGTCTGAAAAAAGCACTTGCAAGGAAAGTTGTATGTAATAGTTCAAACCAAAACAAAACTAGGGTATCTTCCTGATCCCATTGAAGTCAATGGAAACTTTGCCATTCAATAGAAGCAGGATTAGAACTCAGCTATGGACATCTAATGACTTCTAGTACATGTAGTGATCACACACTATATTGTACAAAATCTGGCCTGTTAAATAAAACAAAGTGTATTTTGTAGATTGAGGCCATTATTTCTGAAATTAATTTAATTATTGCCTATTGTAATTTAGTTACCATTGGAAGGTAACTGTACACTTTTAATACCATGACTACTGCACATGCAAATAGCACTGGTGCCCCTCAACAACACGTGTACCATTCAGGCATCTAAGGAAAGAACTTCACTATTTTGTGTCCCATATTATAAGCCCAATTTGCTTATCTCCCCTCCCCCATAAATACCAGGTACCTCCTTGAACAAGTAGCCTGTGTTCAAGAGCAGAGATCTGATCACTCTTGAATTTTGTAAAACGAGACTATGAAAAGAAAAAAGTCACCTTTTTAAATGTTAACCCAAGAAAGACCTCTTTGATAACGTGCTGGAAATCAGAGAGAGACACCTCTCCCTAGGGAACCACTTATTCAGGTTGCTCAGGGACCTTTGATTATACAAGATCCTTTTTGTTTTCTTCCAGAAACCAGTTTAATGCAACTCGACAGAAAAGAGATCTCTTAGCAGCTGAGGTAGGTTATACCACAGAAAGAAAGGGGGGCAAAAATCCCCCTCCTTTCTGCAACGGGGCTTTGCTGTTGTCACAATGAGGTCTTTGTAAAGGAGAATGGAAATGGTAATAACAAGACAGGGATGAGGAGGAGAAGCTTTTCCATACCTGCTTTCCTCAAACTTAAATCCACAGCCTCATTCATTCTTAGCAAAATGCTTCATGAATTACCCACCCTAACACACACCGTGGGGACGAGGGTCTTTGTTAAATCTTTTGTGAGAGCAAACAGAAACTTGGGAGTGACTGTTTGGTGAAAAGCACAATAATGAAACCATAGCCAAACAATTTTGCAAATAGTGTTGTTATTGGGCAATGCTCCTGGGCTGTGCAGCAGGTTCCCAGGGCAGAGCCTGTGCCTCCGAAGACCATCCCCAGTTCCATTGCCTCATTGCTGTTAAGATAACTCAGGGAGGTAGGAGGTCAGGGAGTAGACCTGACAATTATTCCATCTGGGATGAGTTTACTCTTCTATGAACTAGGATTTTGTTGTGTGTCAGTGAGAGATACAAACTCCTGTAAATTCCTGCCATTTGCCAGTCCTGGAGAAAGCAACTTGTTCACTGGCACAGGAGTGTGGGGGTTAGCATTTGGGATGCTAGGAAGCCACATAAAGTGCTGAGTGCCTGCTTGGGGCAGATGGCTAGTCTTGTGCTAGTATCTCAGTGAGCTATGCTCCTTGTCCTTCTTCTGATATCTCTGTTGCTGTGTTCCACCCCAGGGAGCACTGCATTTCGGTGATGGAGAAAGTAATTCCTTACAGATGGTTTACAATTTTACCTAGTGTTTACAAAGTGCTTTGGGATTCTCTTGGATCAAAAGCTCTATATACACGCAAGATCATTTTATGTATTAAAGTAATTGTCTTATCCTAAAATTGCTTCAAAATCTCTAGAATTGAATTAGTCAGACCGTTTATGAAGTATTAACACTCTGGTTTTGCTTTTTTGTTTCTCGGATAGACTGGAGCAGATTCTGCTGGGTCTCACCTTCATGGGGACCTTACTCAGGGGCAAAGTCCATCAGGAGGTCAGTACCATGTTAGTAATTCACTACCTGTTTGAAAGGATTTCAGTAAAATGCCATCTACCCATCAACTATCCCTTGTTACCAGAGATGGTGTAACTTTTGATAGTATTTACCTCCCATGCAAAACTCAGTGCTATCTAATTTTGTTATGGTAACTTGTACTTCTGACTTGCTAAATCACAGAAAATAGTTATTAAAAACAATCAGTTTTTAATGTACCTGTTAATGTGGCACCCAAGCACCTAATGAAACAAATCCTTCACTGCTTTACAGTTATTTCCACTCCCAGTTTTCTTGTGTGTCACTTCTGGGCCTTGTCAGGTTGAGTAGGTATGCTGAGTGGGATTGATAATAGCAGTTGTCCATGGAAGACCAACCTAAAGCCTCTTTTAGAAGATTCTAGGTGTCAATCAAACTCTTCAGTTTGTTCGGAGTGAATTGAAGGGGTTTTACAGATGATACATTCCCATCGCTGTTATCTAGCATCCAGCATGCAAAAATGATCAAATGAGCTGAACAGTGTCACTTTCTTAAGACAAGATGGAGTTTTTGGTTTCTTTCATATCCATGAATACAAATCATGGTGAATCATATAGAGGTGTTAGTTTTAAAAGTGTTTCTTTGTAAGTGAAATGGGAGAGCGAGACAGTATTCTCTGCCTGGTCTATATTTTCAAATGGTATTTGTCTTTATAAGTGTTTGAAAAATAACTTTAACGTGGAAGGCTGCTATGTTTTCTTTCAGTCTCTTGTCCTCAAGAATGTCTTAATGGAGCAGTTTGCACAGAGGCGGGTGTATGTGATTGTCAGATGTTTCAGGCTCATGGTGAAAGGTGCCAAATTGGTAAGTTTCAGTAATCGGCAATGGAATTGAGTTTCAGATCAGAGTGAGATTTAGGGGCAAGTTTGTTAAAATAATACCTGTTCAGAGCACTTTGCAATTGCCTTATAATCAAGCTGTAATTCTAAAAGGAGGCTGGGTGGCTCAAATGCTGTATTTCAGAGTGAGATATGGGAGTACAGAAGAGCATCAGATGTTCCTGAATTTTATTAATACTTGTAACAGTATCCCAGTGCATCATAATGTACCATATCTGCTTTTACTTACTTAGCAGTGTCACCAAAAATATCACTGCATCTCCACTTAAAGTGCCCTATTGCCCATTCTGAAGACAGGATGTTCAAATATTTTAATGGGACAAGTTTTGGCAGGTGTAATCTATTGGTAGTAGAATTGGGGTAGAAGTTGTTTGTCCCTATCGTGATTCCTCAGACTCTGTAGAATATCTGCAACAGCAGCCATGGAGGGACTTTCTAAGGTCAGGCCTAGAACCTCAGCTGGTGTCAACCAATGTAGCTCCATTGAATTCAATGGAACTGCACTGACTTGTGTCAGCTGAGATGGTAGGCCAAAGCGGCTGTTGAAACTGAACCAAAATCTTAGCCTTGGTTCACCCTGAGCCCATACACCAACCACTGACCTAAACTTAAATGATATGATCATCCTCTCCTTTGTAGAGTTTTGTGGATAATGGATTTTTTTTGGTTCACTGGCAATTTCAACAAGTTGAAAACAAAACTCATTTTGTGTTAAACAAAATGTTTTATTTGAAACAAAATGTTTCATTTCAATTTCAATCATTTTCAGATATATTTAAATTTTAAAACCAAAATTAAAGGAAATTTCAAATAAAAATGTTTCAAAATGAAAAATCATAATGTTTAGTTTAAAAATGTCAAAATAAAAAGTTCTGATTTCTCCCCACCCCAGAATTTTCGCTATCCCCTTCCTCCCCCCCCAAAAAAGGTGAAATCAACATGAATTCATGAAATGATTAATTGTCACCGAATCTGCCTTTTTTCTCTAAAAAAAAAAGTTTGGGTCCAAAAATTTTGCCCAGCTCTACCCATTGGTCCATTCCTAGTTATAATTTAAAGGTGAAATCCAGGGTCCATTGATGTCAATGGCAAAATTTCCATTGGCTTTACTGGTCCACAGTTCCCACCTAAGAGTTTTAAAACTTGTCTTAATCTCATTTCTTGAATGATGAGCATACATCAGCCCAGAAGATAGTTTTATTTATCTATTATGCATGTAATATCTTACTTTTGTACATGTCTCTGACACTTGTGTAATTTTGTTGTTATTTTGCATTTTATAAGCTCATCTTATTTATTCTCCCCAGTACCTAATGATGGCAAGGATCGAGATGGAATTTGCAAATCGTGGGGACAGTATCACTTTGAAACATTTGATGGCATCTACTACTATTTCCCAGGAAATTGTTCCTACATTTTTGCAAAAGATTGCAGTGCTCCAGAACCTCAGTACACTGTATGGGTAAGTGTGTGAATATGGATTTTGAAATGAAATGCAAAAGATTTATATAACATAGAACTTGTGTTATAGCATAACAAAAATAATTCAACAGAGACAGTAAATGGATCAAAAGGTGGTTTATTTACTTTTTAGATTTATAGAATGTGCTGATCAAAAACTCTGAAAGTACACATGCAATAACATCTACAAATCCCTGAAATATAAAGTAAACTGTATTATAAAATGATCTCTTTAGGCAAATATGGGGAACTTTTCTCCTGACTTCAAAGTAGTTGACTGTCTCCTTCATTAGCCCCAGATTGAATCATTTAATGTTAGTGATCAGTGCTCTGATGTCAAATGTTGAATAGCATCATTTGTTACGTACAAATGAAGTTAAGACTGGTATTATTCCAAAGATAGTAACTCTGATAACTGATAAAGAAATTGTTTCCATGACAGATTTGTAAAACTGCAAGTGGTAGTTATAGAGACAAATATGAGTTGAGGAGGTTTTCTGAAATATAGAGATTCTACTTACATTAAATGTGGTTTGACCA
Organism: Trachemys scripta elegans; assembly: GCF_013100865.1. NCBI lineage: Eukaryota > Metazoa > Chordata > Testudines > Emydidae > Trachemys > Trachemys scripta. Next base: position 70,731,579 of record NC_048298.1, read on the forward strand.
GGACAGGTGGACTGGACTAGTTTTGGGCATAGATGACCACACAGGATTTCATAGAGGCTTCCAGATATCCCCAGTGTAAAGATCTGAAAAGAGAAATTGATTAGGAGAGAAGATGTTCATTGAGCTAAACTTTTGTGCTATAGAATATATTAGGGTTTTTTTGGGTCTGCATATCTGCCTTGAGCAGGATTACATGAAAAACTTTTGTTGGTATAGTAATGCCAGTTAGAGGGGGGATTATTATTTTTTGATATCTCTGTGCTGGCAAAAGCATTTTTTTGCTGATATAAGTTGTTGACAGAACTCTCAAACCAAGCGGGACCAAGCAGAATCAATACTTGGATGGAACACCTCCAAATAAACCCCTACTTGCTGCAGGAAGGGACGCTGATGATTCAATAGATGCCAGTCTTTTTTTCTAGGTCAATATTGAGAGTGCCCATACGGTGCTGGGGCTATTGTGTTGCTGGCGGTCCCATCTTTCAGAGGACACATGCCTTTGGGCAATAAAGGCCAACTTGCACTTTTCTGGGGTGTTCCCCTCAGTATCATTCCCAAACCCATAACTAGGTAATTATATTCTGCCTAAACTAAATTCTCTCTGCAGTTTCAATTGGATAAAATATTCCAGTTCTTTTTTCTGTCTTAAGCTGCTATGTAATGATGCTGGGTGCTGTTAAACAGTTACTGGGTTTCATAGCAGCACGGGGCAAAGTGGTCTTCTAACCATGTATATCCCTGTATTAGTGATCCCTTGTATTGTTTAAATATTTATTTCTAAAGTTCTTTGGGATCCTTCAGTGAGAGGTGTGTAGAAATGTAAAATATTATATGTGTAAATTTATTAAGAGTAGTATGGAAATATTGAGCAGAAAACCACATTTGTTGTTAGTGCACGTGTGTGTTCTTCTCCTCTCAAGGTTCATAACAGCCCCCAGTGTGATGGTTCGGTGTATTCTTGTCTGCGGTCAATCAGCTTATTTTTTTCAAGCCAGGATGAAATAGTTGTTGTGGGACATGAAGTAAGAAAAGAAGGAATCAGGTAAATGAACTGACTGTTTTTGGAACATCTTACCACAGAAATGAAGTATTGGAATTGTGGGAAGGCACTCGAGTAATTTAGCCTGCATCCTCACTGCAAAGTGGGCTGGTTACCAGCCCGAGTGAAAGTGGAGCCTATACGCTAATCTACACCCACAGCCGCGCCAGCTAGCCTGGGCTGAAAGTACCACTAAACTTAGGGAGAGTTTTTTGTGTGTGGATGGGATAGGGACTAGGGGCAATATCAGGTAAGAGCTTGGCATAACCCTGCAGTGAAGACATACCCTCAGACGTCATATGGTAAGACACAGAGGTTATAATTATTACCGGTAAGTCAAATTCAGATTTGATGAAAGGAACTTAACTCTATTGAAACGTCGAGCGAGTTGTTCACTCACACCTGTCTGAGTTAGCCTATTAATTTTGTTATTTTCAGTGGTAGGCCTCTACAAGGCATCTGATTTCTGATTTTTCACGTGTCTGTCCCTTGACTGAAAGTTTTTCTACACTGGGAAAATGCATGGTGTTATAATATGTTAATTATTGGACTGTCTTTTTAAAAATGGTGTTAGCTAGTCTTGGTTAACCCTTGGTCAACCCTGATATTATTTAAAATATGACAGTCAGTCATTGTCCATGCTGAGTGCATTGCCCCATTGTAGAGAAGTCCAAATTGAATTCATCAGGGTCCTTAAGTTCCTTCTGTGTTACCATTTTGAAGCCCAAAATAGTTTTTGAGATACACCAAACCCTGAACTCTATCAGGTTTACCCATCTTTGTTTCAAATATAAGGGTCGATGAGTAGATCTGGTGTTCTCACGTCTGAGTTGTTACACCTGGTAGCTACAAGGATATTGCCATTAGTCCCAGAAGCAGCAACCTTTGAAGACAGAGATTCTGCAATACTAGAGACTGGTGGAAATCCAAACATAGCTGTCCCCACTAACTGGACAGAGCTACAGGCATATTAGAGGATATACTGTACATGGCTAGTAATGTTTTCTGTGCTATTTAATCTTTGATTAAGCAAGGGTCTTATTCTACACACATGCTATGTACAGAACAGTTATTGACTTCAAAGGGAGTTGTCTGTATTGAAAACTTGAAGGATATGGCTCCATGTCATTACCCTGTCAGTAACTGATATTTTTTAAAGTTTTTGGGCACATCTACCTGTTGCTGCTTCTGTTTACAAATGAATTAAAAGTGCACTTAGACTCTAAAAAGGAACTGTATGAATGACTTCATGGATCCCATGCTTAATGTCTCTGTCAATTACTCCCATGTCAAAACTATTCAGTTTACAAGTAAAAAGATGTCTTTCCTAACACAGCAGTGCTGCAAACGCACCATGGGATTTGAAAGTCAATGTAGGTTCTTTCTGGTTTATGCATCAATACTGTATTGATTGTGTATGTGCCAGAAAATAATCCATTTCACTGAATTGATTGCGCAAAGTAACAGGAGTGACAGATATTGAAAACATATTTTTGACAGAAAAGTAAACAGACTTTGAGGACACACTGGGAAGAGATCTAATGAGTTGGAAGGTGACATTTTATGTGATCTTTTTCTAGTTCTAGTCTCACTTGTCGTGTTTAAAATGGGTTGTTCTATTTTTCCAGATTGACATTGCCTCAGACAATTGGAAATGTTTTCATTGAGAGGCTGGCCGACTATATTCTGGTGAAAACTACCTTTGGTTTTTCTCTTGCTTGGGACGGAAGCTCTGGTATTTATATTAAACTGACAGAAGAACATAAAGGGAAACCTTGTGGCCTGTGTGGAAATTATAATGGCAATAAATCTGATGATCTGATAATACAAAATAGTAAGTGAAGAGACCAGAAATGCACCTTTCCTTTGTTATAAAAAAACAAAACAAAAAACAACAACCAGATTCTGTGGTCCTGATGTCTTGTAAATATGAGGATGTGCTCTAAAAGGTTGTGACTATTATCCATTTAAATTTATTTTCAGGCGATTTGAGTAGACTATATAGGGTCTGATCCACTTTCCCCAGTCATAAATTTTAAGGAGTAGGGCTAGTTCAACAAAACATTTAAGTGTATGCTTAAGTCCTTTCCTGTTCAGCAAAACACTTAAGCACATGCTTAATTTAATTGAGAAACAAACTTTTAATGACCAAAATACTATTGTTTTTGTGAAAGCAATGTGACGTAAAAAACAAACAAACACAAATTAATATTTGGAAAGGGCAATAGTTCAGCATGCGGCTCTACATAGTTATTTTAAATAATATGTTGCTATTTTATTGGTTGGTGAAATACAGAAAATTGAAAAACCTTGTTGAGGAAGTTTATTTTTTTCCCATTGCTACACTTTTATTAACATACTTTGCTGTGGTGGCAGATGGTACATTTTCAGAAGATGAATAATCCAGTGGCATCACTGTAGTACATCTGAGAGACTACGAGCTTGTGCTGTTGATTTCAGCAAGGGTGCCAGAGCTGGAGAAAGTTAAAACAGCTTTTCTCTTCAACTGAATAGTGTTCTCTCTAGGCAACACTTTATATTGGCCATTGTCTACTGTAGATAATATTTTATGCACACCCAAGTGAAAAGTGTTCTGTGCTGCCTTTGTTTTAGAGCAGACACCAGCTCGCAGCTGGTGAAACAAGAGGAGGAAGGTTGGGAACACAAGAGGAGCAGTTTCTCCCAAACAATCCCTGATATAAGTAAAAGTAATAATGGTATTTAACCACTACAACAAACTACAGGGAGAGTTTAGTTTCTCACATTGGCTATTTTTTAAAATTACAAGTTTTATCTCAATATTACCCTGGCTTTTCTCCCTCTTTTCACATAGCTCTTGGGCGATAGCCAGGTGCTATTTATTGTACCAGGAGAGTGAGAAGCAGTTTATGTGTGTGCACATAGCCTTGATTTTCTGCCCAATAGAAACTGGTTGTATCCTCTCCACAGTGCATGTATCAGCCTCCAGTTATTTAGTGACATGGTACTGTTTGTTCTGTTCCAGACATTTTATGTCTGTATACCAAAGCATAGTACATTATCTGGCCAGTTAAAAATAATGGTTTTTTAAAAAAAATCATTGATTCACACAGAGTTAAAAATATAGTTTCAGTGTCTCTTTAGTTTACTGTTTATCATAAAACGCTTTCAAGAGGTGGTCTGCTTTCTGTCTCCACTTTCAGCATTACACGGTACTAATGGCACTATAATCTGGCAACTGTAATGGCAGAATTCCTGTCTCTTAGAAGTCAGAGAGATATGGATCACATTAAAAATTAAACATGAACTGAGTTTATAACACTGTACCCTGACATCATGTGTGCAAAAGAGAAGCAATCTGTTGTGATATTTTTCACAAGAAATAAGATGTGATGGGTTCATAATACTTATAAATTGCAACTCTCTCTCTACGTCTAAATGTTTCCAGCTCTCATCAATCCTTTATGGTATTTCCATACAGGGCCAACTCCAGGGTTTTGGCCGCCCCAAGCAGCCAAAAAAAAAAAAAAAAAAAAAAAAGCCACGATCACGATCTGCGGCGGCACTTCGGCGGGAGGTCCTTCGCTCCGAGTGGGAGTGAGGAAGCATCTGCCGAATTACCGCCCCTCTCCAGAGTGTCCACCCCAAGCACCTGCTTGCCAAGCTGGTGCCTGGAGCCGGCCCTGTTTCCATGCACCAGCAGTGTAAGATGAACTGTTCTTTGTAGTCTGCAGACTGATAACTCTCATTGGCCCCAGCTACACTACAGCTCGAACCAAATCTGGGGATCTGTTGTCCATATGATTGCCTTCCAGTTTGGCAATGCAGTTCAGAATTGTAGGATCTCTGAAAGTGAGTTAAAGTCTTGGACACAGTTGCAACGAGATCCCCGACTCCGTTATGGCTGTAGTGTTGCTGGGGCATTAGACATACCTCACAATCTACCAAAGTAGTAGTAGAAAGTACATTTAAGAATTCAACATTTCTAATGATGGTAAAATAAACTGCTAAATAGAGTGGGACAAGTGGAAAAATGGGACAATGCTACAATCCTAAAACTGTTCAAGATACAAAAATGAATCCAGATGGCGATTCCCCCAAACAAAAAAGTGAGCAAAATTAAAAGGCATGCTACAGATTCTGAATACTTAAAAAATAGTAGTTGAATCTTATTCTATTTTTGTTTTTCTTAATGGCCACTTTACACACCATCTCGTTGTTGTTGTTTTCTTTATATGACACTTTACTCATTTTGATAGATCTGCCCAGAGGAGGACAATTCTATTTAACAGCAACTTTTGAGGTTTCAAAATTTGGTTTTGTTCATCACTGGAACAAAAGCAAAACCTTTCGAATGTTGAATATAAAACAGAATTTGTCAGAATGTCTTTATTTGGAATATAACCCTGGGCTGTTTGATTCAGGAAGGTTTTCCAGGTACAGGGCTTGTGGGGGAGGTGGAAGGGAGAGAGGAGGGAAAGAGATTGAGACTCAGAGATTGGATCTCTTTTGACCAGAGAGCTAGAAACTCATTCTATAGCCTGAGTAAGAGGACACTAGCCTGGCATGTAGGAGACCTATGTTTATGTCCCTGCTTTGCCTGAATCAGATTCTTCCCCTCCCAGGTCATTTCCAAGACCCCAGGCTATAAACGGTGAGAGTCTCTCTCTCTCTCTCTGGTTGGAAGTGACCAGAGAGCCTCAGTGATCCAAGAAACCTTGGTGATGAAAACTTTGTCATGTCTCCACAAAACATTTCTGCTTTGATAAAACAGCATATTTTGACACAATTTCATTTTGTCAAAAATGTTCTGACCAGCTCTAAATTTCGACTTAGAAGATATTGGATTGGATTCCCTGTGTCTTGAGCTGGTTTAATCTGGAGGCAATGTATGCAGGCTTTGATAAAGGGAATTGTAGATGCATCTCATTTTAGTATCCCTGGCTTCTGACCTATTGATTGGTATTGGTATCAACTGCTGCTGTGTCCCACAAGATAGAGGAAATGCACCTGTTTCACTCTTTTTGCACATTTAAGAGCATGAAGTAAATGTGGTACATAGTGCTTAGAGCAGGACAATGGGAATCAGAAAACCTGGGGTCTCTTCCCTCTGACATTGACTTGTTGCTTGGCCTTGAGCATCTGTTTCCTTATCTGTGGAATGCTGTTCTATTATATACTGGTTCTTATGTCTCCCTCTTCACCATAGTCTCTGGTACCTTCTAGCAGTGCATTAAGTGATGGGACTAGCATCGGTCACGTGGTTTGTTCTTTCTCTCATCTTCTCTCCAAGGGGGAGTTGTGTGTGTAGTGCAGTGTTTGTTTTGGTAGGATTTTTCTTTTGAGGGGGTGGGTGGGGGACAGGAGAGATTGTTATACCCACTTTCCCCAAAATATATAAAGAGGTCCTTAAATAAAATGTATTAAAGAAGTACCAAAAACAAACAAATACTCATAGTAAGAAATCTGCCTTTGATTCATTATGAAGTTACCACAACTATATTTCCTGAAAAACTAGACATTTCCTGTTAATTCATTTTAGAATTTAAATATGGTATAAAAAGTTAACTGAAATTTAAAATAATTTTGTAAAGATCCCAAACTACTAACTGAATATATCTTATAGTAAGTACATTTAAATTGTTTGGAAAATAATTCTAATATTTCATTTGAGGGGTTCCTCAGCTTTTGTGGTGGTGTTCTTGTGGAAAATGATTCTGTTCGATGTTTTTCTGAAGTAGGTGAATATACAGAAGACATTGCTGTATTTGCAAACAGTTGGTCTATACAAACCCCAGATGATGCAATTTGTGTGACTACTGCCTCAGATTTTTCTAGTCCATGTTCGACTGACACAGAGTCCTCCGAGGTAAGTTGGTCAATGTACATTTTCATATTAGATGCATTATAGTGATTCACCTTCTCTAGCCTGTTTTATGTATTTCCATTAACAATAATTTTATAATAAAGTGCCCAGCCCTTCCCAAATCAAAGCACTTATGGCTCTGCATAGACCTAAAATTCAACACACGTGAAAAAATCATAAATGATTGATTTAAAATTAGATAAAATATTTTAAAAGGCAAATGCTGTGTCACCTGGTTAATAAATCATATTTTCTAACCAGTTATATAGGTTCATAAGAAATAAAATATAGTCATCTGCATGTTCTTATTGATAATACATGAGACTCTTTAGAATCCTAAAGGACTTTCACACAAAGTGCCTGATACTGATCTCACACTGGTGAAGATCAGGATTAACTCCACTGTTGTCAATGGAACTATACCAGTGTTGGAGAACATGAGGGGGAACAGCATAAATAAGATCAGAATTAGGAAAACTATAGTGAGTATATCAAGCTTGTAGAGAAGAGATTGGTCCAAGGCAAAACACTGGCTCTAAACACTGAAACATTGGGAATGAGACGATTTAGATCAGGCCTGTCATTAATGTAGGGACTTTTCCTAAGAATTTTTGAGGAACTGTATATGATGAAATTAAAATAACAAGGGATTGTTGGCCTACTTACAGTTATTTACTGCCACATTGGACTGTGGGTTTAATTCCCAGCCCTGATGCCTTACCCCTTCATTATCTGAGGAGTTTAAAGTACTGCAGAGGAAACATGCTCAGCTCCTGGGTGGAAGAGGATGCTTTTTATCACTTTGGCCAGTTTAGCTGTAGCATTGAGGGGCTATAGAAGAAATTCAGCCCAGTCAAAACCGGTCTGGGAAGAATAGTGACTGTGATATACTGGGCGAATGAGTGGAGATAGGAGAAAATGGGGGAATTGTCTCGTTTTAAAAGGAATGTAATAGACACCCAATGGGGGAAACAAAAGTAAAAAGAATAATATTTGTATCATGAAGTATATGATAGCTGTTATTTAACTGATTTTTTTTAAAAAATGCACAGGCCATATTCTTCAAATGCCAAATACTCCTACAGTTTCCTTTTCTCAGCTGTCATGAAAGCGTAGACCCTTATTCGTATATTTCTAGCTGCATGAATGACCTTTGCAGGTAAGAAGGATGGTGTTCTTTAAACATTTATTTTCATTCTTTGAAATATTAAACAATAGCCAGACTGGTTTTAGATAGTGGAGTTTTTCAGTACAATTTTATTTTAGTAATTTCCTCTCCACATTTCCCCCAATCTCACCTCCCAGTGTTTCTTTATTTGATCCCAATAGTCGCTATAATCTTAATAAACAGTGAGTCAAATTCAAACCTGATATAAAATGTTGCTACTCTCATAGACAACAATGAGTACTGCATCCTCTAATGCTAGGGATAAATTCAATCCATTATTTCTCCCTTAATTTCAGAGGTGGTTTTTTTTTTAGTCTTGTTTGCTAATACCACCTGCATTTCCAACAGTGCTGGTTTCTGTTAGACCTTGTGAGATCATTTGAATTAGAAGTGATTATCCCCTCATGTGTACTGAAACTGAATAATTGACCAAGCAATATACCTCCGCTTTTTCAATAAAAATGATATCACTAACAAATAATCTTAGTGACATCACTATCCACGTTATTTATTTATATCTTTTACTACTTTATTTACTTTCTGCTTTCCTATTTATTTATTTAAGTGGGTACAGAAGGCAATCAGTGCAATGAATTGAAGAAACTCTTGCTTCCATTATACTTCAATATGTGACAAATGACTGGTTTTTCTCTTTTGCTTCACAATGGAGATAGCAAGATACAGATTTACTAGCGTCATAGAGTTTAAAACCAGAAGGGACCACTCCATCATCTAATCTGACCTCCTATAGACCACTGGCCACCAAAACACCTGCACACTAAACCCAACAACCAAAATTAGACTGAAGTAGACATAGGAGACTAGATGATTATGTGTTACACACAGACAATAGGAAGTAGCAAGGTGCACCAGTGTCTGGGGCCCCCTGCAATGGCAGGGAAATGATTAGGTGAGAGAGATCTTGGGTCTAAAAATGTTTTCACTGAAGCCAGTGGAAAAACTCCCATTGACTTCAGTGGTAGCAGAAGCCAGGATCTGAATCTTATTTGTAATGCCCATTTACATTTCAGTGACTTATTGCACCTTTTCTTTTGCAATGGAGAAAAATGGAAAGCAAACTTTCAGGATGGCATTGAGTTAATAAGGCAATATGCAGGAGGCTCTGTGTTTTTTTTTTTTTTTTAAATCATTCACACCTGTGATGTGAATGGTGTGAATATTCAAAACTTTGAGTGAAGTTTCTGTGTCCCAGGATCTCATTAATTTAGGCTTATGCTGCTTATAAAAGAGAACTCTCATCTTGTGGCTTAGTGTCAGGTTAAGAAATTCCTTCTGGCACCATAGTTTATATGCCAAGTCACTCTTTCTATTAAGACTCATTTAATTGGATTAGATGAGGCAAGCTGGAGAGAGACCGATCACTGTGGAGTTTTGAAATGGTGACTTTGTAACAGGTATGTTGAAAGCACCAAAACACACACAATGCGATATAGTCTTAAAACAACTAATTTTGGAAACTTGATCTTGTGCTGAAAGACAAGTAAACCCTGAGACTATATATTATAACCTTTCCTATCTCAGAGATGTCTTGTTATGACTAGTCTATTTTGGTACAAAGTCCTTCACAGTGAACATCCGTTAACTTCTCACTTTAAAAGAAGTGACTCCTGTCCATGGAATACCTGAGCACAACCCAAATATTAATGAATGTATCCTTTGAGCAACCTGATGAGGGAGGGAATATTATCCCCATTTTGCAGACAGGGAAGGGAGGTACAAAGAGTGACTTTGACCAAGGCCACACAAGAAATCTGTGACAAAGCCAGCAATAAGACCCAGATTTCCAGACTTGCAGGCCATTGCTTTAGCACAAGACTACCCTTCCTCTCACAAATTGTTTCTATTAATGAGCATTGCTAATCTTTTGTAATAAATGTTACTCATTCTTTGTTGTAACGTTAAAATAAAGCAAAAATCGTTTGTCGGGTCAAATGGTAAAAAATGCAAAAGCATAATCAGTATCCCTAGTTTCTTTTTTAAGTGATGCTATTTAAAGTCTCAAAAACGGTAACCCCTTTTAACTGTGCAAGGCCAACTCTGTGGAGAGTTCTGTAATGTCAAATAGCAGATATTTATGAGTATTAAATTTAGGATTTAGTGATGACAGGATTATTTTACTGCTTCAGAGTGGATGATGATGAAACTTACTGCCGAGCAGTGACAGAGTATGCTAGAGCATGCTCACATGCAGGCTACCCCGTACGGGACTGGAGGGAGGATTTTCCTGCCTGCTGTAAGTATCAACTTTTTAATATTTAAAATGTTTTATTAATTTTTCCAAATACACCAAAATAGCAGATTCAACATAATACATAAAGTAAGCAAAAAGGATTAGGATTAAAGGAAGGGAGGGAAAGAGATTGATCTATCTTCAGGGTCAACCTTAATCAGAGACCTCTAACAAGTTCAAATTACTTGGAATTTTTTGGAATGCCAGTCGTTCATTAGCTGCGAGGTCAGCCTTATCATTGAGCCAGGCATCGATGTTTGGTAGGGATAGACTGTTCCATTTTTGCAGGATTAATTATTTTAGTGACCAAAGCTGCATATTGGAGCCATGCCACTAGGTAACCTCCGCGTACAGTAACTCCTCACTTAACGTCCTCCTGCTTAAAGTTGTTTCGAAGTTATGTCGCTGCTCCATTAGGGAACATACTCGTTTAAAGTTGTGCAATGATCCCTTATAAGGTCATTTGGCTGACTTTACAAGGGAGCATTGCACAAGTTCCTCTTCTCCGCCTCCTCCCCCTCCCTTCTTCCCTCCCTCCCAGCGCTCCCCCCGCCGCCAAACAGCTGTTTGGCAGCACTTAGGACTTTCTGGGCGGGAGGGAGGGAGCGAGCGGGCAGGGCCACCCGGAACTCAGGGGTTTTAGGGGCTGCAGGGCCCTGGCCTAAGGGGGCCCCTGGCCTGCAGCTCTAACACCCCTTTCAGAATGCGGCCCTGCGATCATGGGCCAGAGGACTCAGGAAGAGCAGGGGCAGCCGTGCAGCCAGTGGCCAGAGAGAAGTAGCACTTTCCCCTTCAAAGCCAGCCGGAGAGAAGCAGCGCTTTTGAAGGGGAAAGCGCCAGTTCTCTCCGGCCACTGGCTGCGCGGTTGCCCCTGCTCCTCCTGAGTCCTCCAGACTGTGCTCGCATTCCGAAAGGGGCTTTAGAGCTGCAGCCCAGGGCCCTGGGGCCCCCTTAGCCCAGGACCCTGCAGCCCCTAAAGCCCCTGCGTTCCGTGTGGCCCTGCCTGCCTGGGGGGGGACAACTCCCAGAATCGTGGCCATGGGGGTGGTGCTGTGCTGCACAGAGCCTCCTGCACACTCCCTGCACCAAACAGGAGCTGCCCCAGGTAAGTGCTCTGCACCTTGTGCCTGCCCCAGCCCTGAGCCTCCTCCCACCTCCCCCACCCTGGGTGCCCTCCCGCACTCTAACTCCCTTCCAGACCCTGCACCCCCAGCCCTGATCCCCTGGGGTAAGCCAGGGGCACCTCCCCACTACAATACAGTACATAATGCCTTTTGTCTGCCCCCCCAAAATTTCCTTGGAACCTAACCCCCAGCATGTACATTCAATCTAAGGGAAAATTGGATTCGTTTAACTGGCTTTGTCCCCCCATCCTGGAACAGTACCTGGCCTGACGGTGCCTGGGGGGGAAAAAGGGCTGGGATGGGCTGGACTGGCTTAATGGAGGAACCCTAGCTGCTGCTGTCTGCTGTGGTGACCTGCGGCCACTCTGGCACCGGCTGCTGCAGCGATGTGGCAGCTCTGGTGCCTCCCTGCTGGGGCTGCTGCTGCTACTGAGGGGACGCCACATGCTGGCTCCTGTTCCCCCTCACCACCATTCCCATATCCCCTTCTATTCCCCATCGCACCCCACTTCCCCTCCCCACTGCCCCCAGCCCCATCCCCCCCTCAGCCCCGCCCTGCCCCCCTTGCCCTGCCCCCGGTAGGCACTCACTCTTGTACAGGAAACAGATGGGCACTAGGACCCAGAAGGGCAACATCCAGCTGCCGAGGTAGCAACCTGGAGCAGCTGCTCCGTTCTGCTCCCCATCCTGGCCCAGCCAGCTGCCTGGCTTGCTCTGCTTGGCCTACCTTTGGGGGAGGCACAGTTTGGGATGGGCAGAGCCCCCACCCCCCATAGGCCGAGCAGAGCAAGCCCTGCAGGGCAGCTCAGTACTTGTTGAAATCGGGAGGGGGGGGAGTGGCACATGACCTCATGTGCCCCCCCACACCTTACCTCTGTTGGGGGGGGCAATGCCCCTCCTGTACCCCTTCAAACTACCGCCATGGTCTCTGTGGGGACCACTATATTTGGAAATTTGACTTTTGGTGAATAAGCTGTAGTTTCAGGTCTATAGTTGCTTTTTTAATGTTAGGTACAATTGTATTCCATTGAGTTGGAGATAGTAATAATTGGATACAAAACTAAAGCATATTTAAGATTTTTTAAAATGTTATATTCTAATATATGCAGTGTTGCTGTGGTCATGATGGTCCCAGGATATTAGAGAGACATGGTGGGTGAGGTAATATCCTTTACTAGACCAACTTCTGTTGGTCAGAGAGACAAGCTTTCGAGCTACACAGACCTCTGCTTCAGGTCTGGGAAATGTACTCAGAGTATAACAGCTAAATACAAGGTGGATCAGATTGTTTAGCATAAGTAGTTAACACATATTTCAGGGGACCATTTAAGGTGAAGTGGCCCCATTAACATCTCTCCAGTCATAGGGGAAAATAGAATAGAGACACTGGATTTATGGTTTATTACAGCATTCTATAAGCCCCCACTTAATTCCCCTCCCCCCATCATTCCCCTCCCCCTTATGACTGGAGAGGTGTTAATGGGCTTTTAAAAGTAGATTTATGTAACAACAATTAACTATACCAGAAACATTGCACAACTATTTATTTGGTAAGATGTGTTGTGTTTCAAAAAAACAAATTACTGATGAAGGTTTTCTAACTTATAAAGGAAGCATAATGCACTAATGTCCAGTGTAATTTGTACACGTTTTAGCTGAAAAGTGTGAAGACAGTTTTGTCCATCGGGATTGCATTAGTTGTTGCCCCCCAACCTGCACATTTGAAAAGGATTGTCTTGGCAGCAACCTCCATTGCTTAGATGGCTGTTACTGTCCAGATGGTAAGTATCTAATATTGTCACAGGACATATTAACATTAAATTAATGCCTGACAACACAACTATAGTGTCATAGACTGTATGCTTAGAATTAAAAATCAGAAAAAATGTATATTTTACATACGTAAGCTTCTATTTTAGTTTTTCATATATATCCATACTTTCTTTCCTCCTGCCAATGTTTTATGCATTGGTTGTATTATTATATTCTTCTAAAAGATCATTCAAAATACAGTGCAACTGTGAATCAGACCATATCAGTTAAAACTTGGGTGAGCTATACAAATAAAAACGTTGCATGAGTGTTAACTAGTGTATCTGAATTTTTCCTAATTGTTTTGAGTTTTTTAAATAGTGCAGATATTTTATGCTGCGTTCAGGAAGATTACCTTCCTTAAAGCTAGACTCAACAAAAGACAAGATGTTGGACTGCAGGGAACAGCCCTGCAATGAACTGTGTGACCCCACCAGTCTTTTCCATTTCAAATTTGTATGGTTCTATGGGATCATTGCGGGTATTGTACATGGCATGCACATTCAGGGTGAAATTCAAACTGCTTCAAAAGACCTGCTCAAAGACCTCCACCACAAATCCCCCCAGTAAGCCCCTTTAAACTAGTAAGTGGTGCACCTTGAGTGGACACCTTGCTTTGGGGTGAATTTCATTCAGTGCTTAATTTGTAATGAAAGAGGGGCTCAAGCAATTAGGTGCCGGGTCTCAAACAATTTTTTTACATTCCTTACTGATGCAGCAAGCCCTGAGGTGCCAGAGCTTTGAACTGCTATGCCTAGAAGTGCCAGGACACACATTAAACACTGATTTCACCCTTTCGCTGAATTGAACTTTTATGCTGCAGAGTGAACAGTGGAGCACAAGGATGGCCCAGCAGTTGAGGCACTGGTCTGGGATGTGGGAGATTCAGGTCAATTCCCTCCTGTACCATGGACATCCTGTGTGACCTTGGGCGAGTCACTTAGGGCAGGTCTATACTACAGGGTTAAGTTAACCTAAGTTACGCAACTCCAGCTACATGAATAACGTAGCTGGAGTCGACATAGCTTAGGTTGACTTATTGCAGTGTCTATACCACGCTGGGTTGATGGGAGAAACTCTCCTGTCGACTTACCTTATGCTTCTCATTCTGGTGGAGTACTAGAGTCGCTGGGATAGTGATCGGTGGTCAATTTAGCGGGTCTTCACTAGGTGACCCACTAGGTGACCCAGCATCGATCCACAGTAAGTGTAGACATGCCAATGCTTCCAGGAACAGCATGGTCCCGCCACCTTCTTGACACTGTCCCCACTGGTGTGCTGTGCATGTGAGGTCACACCATGTAGAGCAGTGGTTCTCAACCTTTTTCTTTCTGAGCCCCTCCCCCCACCCCTACATGCTATAAAAACTCCACGGCCTACCTGTGCCACAACAACTATTTTTCTGCATATCCAGTAGATTAAAAGACTAGGAGTAGCAAATAGGGAAATTGCCCAGGGCGGCCCTGTGAAGTTAAGTGGCTTGGGCTTCAGACCCAGGCAGCAGGGCTTGGGCTTCAGCTTTCTGCCCTGGGCCCCAGTGAGTCTAATGCTGGCCCTGCTCTCTGGTTTATTTTGACGGACCCCTTGAAATCTGCTCGCGGCCCCCTAGCAGGCCCCGAACTTCTGGTTGAGAACCACTGATGTAGAGGACACTATTTTAAAGGGTGAGCCACCCTGCCCCCACTGGTGCAACCGTGCATGAATGGTCATGGTGGGGTGGGGTGAGGGTGAGGGTGGGGATGGCGTGGCACATTCTTCAAAATGGCATCCATGATTTCATATAAAATCATGCCTGGTTTTGTCTCAGTACTGGACAGGGAACAAACCATTTAGAATCTGGACTGTCTGGCTTAAAACTGGATGAATGGCCTGCTTTGCCTCAGTTTCCCATCTGTACAATGGGGGTCATGGAGAGGAGACTGACACTGCTGGGATAAAACCACCCACTGAAATATCATGAAAATGGTGTCCCTATGACCAAGTGAACATACAGAGTGAACAGCAGAGCCCTAATATTCTTATCTTGTTTTCAGTCTTTTTTTTTTTTTTTTTTTTTTTAAAACAAAAATAGGTCTCGTTATGGACAATGGAACTTGTATCTCTGTGTCAAATTGTCCTTGTATTTATCATGGGAAAGCCTTCTCTGCCGGCTCAAAAATTGAACAAGAATGCAGTCAGTGGTATGTAACCTCTAATCCACTCTTTCCTTTTTCATGTATCCATTTGCCTATATTTAATTCACTGTAGGATGTTTACCAAGTTAAATTACATTTTTCAAGGCTATTCTATATCTGTATCTACAATCTGTGTTCTGTATCTAACTAGAATACAGAGAAAATCTATCCTAAATGAAGTATAAATTTGTGACATGTCTGAAGACTTACAAAATCAGTTTTTTCTAAAAACCTGAACAAAAAGCATGTTCTGTGTTTTGTGCTTTATTTAGTACTTGTACCAGTGGCATTTGGAACTGCACTGAACACGACTGTCCAGGTAACTGCATTTTAATTATTCCTATCACCAATATAGGGATCACCAGCGATCTGGGGCTCAGAGTGGATCACAAGCTAAATATGAGTCAACAGTGTAACACCGTTGCAAAAAAAGCAAACAGCATTCTGGGTTGTATTAGCAGGAGTGTTGTAATCAAGACATGAGAAGTAATTCTTCCACTTTACTCCGCACTGACTAGGCCTCAACTGGAGTACTGTGTCCAGTTTTGGATGCCACATTTCAGGAAAGATGTGCACAAATTCGAGAAAGTGCAGAGAAGAGCAACAAAAATGATTAAAGGTCGAGAAAACATGACCTTTTTAAAGATTAAAAATTGGGTTTCTTTAGTCTGGAGAACTTAACAGTTTTCAAGTACATAAAAGGTTATTACAAAGAGGAGTGAGAAAAATTGTTCTCCTTAACCTCTGAGGCTAGAACAAGAAGCAATGGGCTTAAATTGCAGCAAGGGCGGTTTAGGTTGGAAATTGGAAAAACTTCCCAACTGTCAGGGTGGTTAAGCACTGGAATAAATTGCCTAGGGAGGTTGTGGAATCTCAATCATTGGAGATTTTTAAGAGCAGGTTAGACAAACACCTGCCAGGAATGGTCAAGATAATACTTAGTTCTGCCATGAGTGCAGCGGACTGAATTAGATGACCTCTTGAGGGCCCTTCCAGTCCTATGATTCTATACCAAATATGTGGCCCAGAAGCTGCAAAAGATAACAGAAACAGATATGCATTAGGGGTTTGGGATGATAATAAGCAAACAGGAAACATTAAAGAGATGGTGCAGAGAGCAATGATTAGACCACTGGTATGCTGATTATCTGACCATATCATCCTACTGTTACCTTATGCTTCCCCCAATCTTTTTGTTGTATCCCCCTGCTGTCTCTTGTCTTAGATTTCATGTTCTTCAGGGCAGACACCATCTTTCTATTGTGCATGTACAATGCCTAGCACAATGGGTCCATGATTGGCGCATCTAGATATTATCATAATACAAACAGTGATAAGAGCACATTATCCTGGTACTCAGCTTACTCTGCATAGAGCAACAGGTTAATTTTAAGATAACAGGCCTCATTTTTAAGCCTCCATTGCTTTGGACAAAGTTATTCAACATCTATTCAATAACTCTTGTACCTCAGGGACCAAGATCTCCCTTGACAGTTACATTTCATAGAAATGATAAAACTCAAAATCAGGAGGTCAGATTCATGAAAGTGGGACAGAGCTTTCCAGGCAACTGTCTCTAGACTATGGTGCTCCCGGTGGAAGGATAAGAATGACTACCTACCTAACCTCCTTCAGAATGCAATGCATGACTCATTCCCTTTTAATCTATCCTTCCCACAACAGCAACAACTAAGAAAAGGAAAATAAAAGGGAGAAACATGCTATCTCTGCCTCAGTCTGACATGCAGAGAAAAGAGGAGGAAAAGTATTCCAGGAACCTCGCGAGAGGTAGTGGGGGGTGGGTGTGTGAGGGGGGTGCAGAATATAGTCTTCTTGTTGGGCTTTGTCTTGCATTAATTCTTCTTATTTTGAAGGGGGAGGGCACTCAGATACTATGGTGACATGTGCCTGATTAGAACCTAGGGATGCTGCACATGTAAAACTGCATTTGATGAGGTGGTTTCTGATGGAAATGTAAGATGTGATACTTCGCATGCACTAGATGTGGCACCAGACATCATGATAGCTAGATAGATTTAAACTAGGCAGGATAATGTGCTTGAGAATATATGGTAGGGAAATGTTCCTGCATTGCCTCTTTTCCATCTCCGACTTTATGATCTGGCTCTATGCAAATGAACTTTCCTATTTATTGAATGTTGTTCTTTCTCTCAAGCTGAGTGCACCATCGTAGGTGACTCTCATTTCACAACGTTTGATGGTCGTCATTATACCTTTCTTGGGATTTGTCAGTATATTCTGGTAAAAGGCACTGGGAAAGACAAATTCACAATCACTTTACAGAAAGCTCCATGTGATCAGGTAAGGTCACACTTGAATTTGAGATGATAAATGGGTCATAAAAAGTTCAGGTAATCTTACATAGCCAGCCAATGTAAATTAACTAGGCAAGCTTAGTAGTAGTAATGTCAGAAATAAAATTGAAATAGTTTTGCTGCTTTTTACATTGATGAGCTAAATATAGTTTGAGCATGATCTGTGTTTTATTTCAATTACCACTATTGCCCTTTGTAAAATTAATTGCTGCCTTTCTGGAATTAAGTCAGCAGACCTTTTCATTCATGCATGATTACACAGGTATCTACATATTTGGTTACAGCCTGAGCAGGTGTCTTAGACAGAAAAACACTCTTACTGACAGGACTGATAGGTTTAATATACTGCCAGCTAGGTAAGAGAGATTTGTTAGCAGTCTGAGACACTTATTTGTTAATTTATAGGATATCACATTCCTTGGAACACTATGTTTAAGAAGTTCACAAAAATATTAAAACGTTAACTGCCATCCATATCAATTTGTGGCTGAAGAGTTCAGGATATGTTATTGGTCTGAGTTAACAGCAACCTTAACTTTTAATTTCATTCGTTTTGAAAAAGTTAAATACTTGACATTATTTTAATATCCCTTTGAATGAACAAACTGAAATTTAATTCAGTGTTAGTAAAACACTCTTTGTATCTTTCTGTCTGTTGATAAAATTCATTTTCACTCAGAACCTCGACCATGGCTGCATCCAGTCTGTAACACTAGTGCTTGAAGATGATATGAGTAAACAAGTGACTCTTACCAGGGATGGTGAAGTCCAAACTGGCCCTAGCCAGGGTTTTAACTTTAATGGTAAGAAAAACATGGATTAGAGTTCACATTCTTGCCTTCATATTTTCTAATGCTTTTTATTATACTTTTGTACAAGTAAATAATTCCTTGGAAGGCCCAAACCATGAAAGGTGCTAAGTACTGTTAAAAGACTTAACCTTCTTAATTTTAATAACCTATGGACTGCTGCGTATACTTTAGAAATAATTTAGGGTGGGGAATCCCTGTGTTATACTTCCAAGGACACCTACAGATGTCAGCCATTCTGATTTTTTTGCCAGATCGTCCTGATGCTAAAGGGATGGTCCTACTTATTCTTGGAACATATTGCAAGCCAAAATGCAAACGAGGCACAACTTGGTTTAATGGCATCTGCATGGTTTGAGAGCTAAGAATGCATGAGTCTTGACTCTGATACTGATTTGCTGTGTGACTTTGGGAAAGTTAGTTCACCTTTTTGTCTCATTTCCCTAACTTTTAAAACTGTGAAATATTTACCTGCCTCAGAGGGTTGGTTTGAGGATTAACGAGTGAGAATCTAAGGTTGAAGCTAGCATCTGATTATGTCCACTTCTCAGACAAACTTGTTAAGATGTTTGTGAATATGTATAAATGAGTTAGTTGCAGGTCTGGACTTACCATGAGGCGAACTGAGGCGGCCGCCTCAGGTGCCAGACTGTTGGGGGGTGGGGGACGCCACTAGGACCCAGAATGTAGAAAATTGTGTCTGCTGCTGGTGCATATGTATTCTCTCTGCTCTAGATGCACAGAGATGGTGGAGTGCTGTGCTGGAGGAAGGAGGGCACAAGAGACATAACAGGCAGGCAGGAGAAAAGGTGAGAGGGAATAACAGAAAGCAGCAGGAGCTGCAGGGAGAGAGAGGAAGAGAAGGAGCCTCTTATGTACCTCTCTAGCACCCCCAGGAGCCTGGACTGATTAACACCAGCTTCTCAGGGAGCTTCCTGTTTCCTGCTGCTTCCCTCAACCCACAATGACACAGGAGAGGCTGGTCAGCCTTGCAACCATCTCAGTAGAGCACGAGCTGGCCCAGATTGTGGACCTTCAGGAAGCAGTTCAAATCTTTGCAACCAAGAAGGCACAGAAAGCACCACTTCGATTATTCAAAAAGATAAAAATGCCAGTGTTTACTATGCAGACAAGAAAAGTTACATTTGCTGTTCAGGTGTTTGAAAGTTAAGTGTTACTTAACATTTTTGAACAAGGCATTTTAAGTTGTTAGTTCTCCTTTATTGGGGTAGGTAGCAGAGCAGTACCATGAGAGGAGTAGAACAGGAAGAAGGCAGAATTGAGACCTTTCAAAGTTTTGGCCCAAGCATGAGGGCGTCATTTGAGCTTCCCACCTCAGGTGTCAAAATGTTGTGGGCCGGCCCTGGTTAGTTGGTTTGGGAGGAAACCCCTCAGCAGAATATTTTAATTATCAAAGACAAATATATGAGGCAAAGAATTCAAAAGTTAAGATGACACTTAAAAAAAAAAACCCACCCCAAAACATTAAAGCTTAAGCACAGGAAAGTTTGGGAATGTAGTTAAGAAGCTTTACCTTTTTAGCCTCACTACCTTGTGGAACATCCTTGTAAGGTACATATTTGTCTATGACAAATATCTTGGTATTACAGCTAGGACCTGTTATTAAACCCTGTATAACTGGGTGTTTTGGCTATTGGCTAGGAACATTTTAAAGTCTTATACACTGAAGTGTTTTGTCTGAAGCTGCAGGCATCTTAAACCATTTTCACTGCAGTTATACAAAAGAGTATTATGTAAATTAGCTGCAAAGGTATACTGGGTTTAAGATGTCTGCAGCTGCAGGGAACCCAACCACTATGGATAATAATTGGCTACAATGATTGTAAAATTTCCATTGTGCACTATAAGGGTTTTATTAGGAAGGTGGACTTGGTGCTGGATAGGGCTTTTGTTTGTATATCAAATGTAGTAATAATAATTAATAAGAAACTTATTAGGTAGCATATTCTATATAAACACTGCAATGCACCTTATAGACCTCTGTTAATTAACCTCACAACGCCCCTGTGAGTCAAGTTGTAGTATTCCCATTTTGCAGATGAGAAAGCTGAGGTACAGAGACTGAATGATTTGCCCAAAGTCACACAGGGAGTCTTTGGCAGATCTGGAATAGATCCATATTCTCCCTTGACTTTGTCCTCAATGGAACTGTCGTTCATCTCACCAGAGGCATGATGTTGTTGTTGCTGTCTTGTCAAAGAAGGGAGAATAGTCTCTGGTCTAGTAGCTGACGCGTACAGGAAGGTGATGCATACATTTTTATGCTGATTATGGTACACTGTAGTTGTGGCATCTGGTTCATTTTGTCAATGTTGAAGATGTGTGTCACAGGGTTTGGGGGTTGTGTCACCATGTGCTCTGCAGCCCTGGGTGTTTTAAAATGTTTTGCTGCTGTAGCTTCCAGCCTGGAATGCTCACAGCTAGCCTACAAACATGCAGGTCACACCCTGAGAGAGAGAGAGAGAGTGTGTGTGTGTGTGTGTGTGTGTGTGTGCGCGCACGCTAGACAGCCCTGGGTCAGCACTGTCTGACCCCAGCAGTCTGTCTGCCTTCCACCAGCCTGGATTACAACCAGCAAGGTGACCCCAATGCACTCCCATTCCTGAATTTCTCCAAAACCATGTGCCCTGAAGTGTCCAGCCCTCTCCTGGACAGCTCCGAGAAATAATAAGGTTTGTTTGGTCCTTTAAAGAGACAAAAGCACATTAAATCTTATTAACTTCACTGGGATGAATATACCCTTCCCTGCAAACACAACACTGAGTAGGTTTAGAATAAAAATAAAACTTTTAGTAACAATAGGACATAGGTTAAGTGATACCAACTAAAAGAAATAAATTTAGAAATGGTTACAAGCAAATAAAAGTGAAAATACACATCTAGAAGTTTAAAACCTAATCTAGCAAGGTACAGGCTTTGTTCAAGATGATTTTTCTCACCAGTCTTCCTTCTTCTCAGCCCTGTCTGACTTTCCCCAAGTCATGATCTTCCACAGAAGTACAAGACGCTGACTTCCTACGTCTTCCTAGGTGAAAGATCTCTGCCTAAGCAGGTTTCTCATCTATATTCAGATCCCAGAGACTTTAACCCTCCCCCTCTTTGGTTGAAGGATCCATCTCTCTCAGCTTGCAAGAGCTCTGTCACCTTGTCTGTCTAGTGGTGAATGCCAGAGACGGCATCTGTCTTTGTTTATATCTTCCAAAATTCAATGACCTTGTTTCAAGAGGTGGGGTGACCTCGTGCTGTTCTTTCCTTCTTGTGGTCTTCCCCTCCCCCTGTAAGTAAATGGGGTTTCAGTTGTTTTGATTCCACCATGTTTAATTTATATAGGAGACAAGTGAATAGCTGCAACATCCCCTCTTGTCTGGGAGAGGCGTGTTTCTCCCTTTGTTTGGACATTGGCTGTAAAGCTTAATACCAATGAGTATCCATAATTCCTTATATGGTATCAATATATACATTTTACAATGCTATTAATTAGTAGTGTGTCATAGGCTTTCATAAAACACTTCACTCGATACACTTATAATACTGTAATATCGTATATAATTTGTTGATTCAATTGCTTATCACTTAAGGTTCAGGCCCCCTGTCTTTATATCCCAGATAAAGTTTCTCTTTTCTGCTGGAAGCTATCTCTTCCCCCCACTTAATAGTTTAGTTTAACTAATATGTAAATATGTATAGGCCTTCCTTGTCTCTGCCTGACAACAGGGCTGGTCAGAGATGCAAATACACATTTGTTTGTCTAGGGCAGACTTGTTTGCCAACTCCATGCCTGGTTTAAACAGCATATATCCATAACTCTTAATGGACACCATGTACATATATCGCACAAGAATATTAATGATCAGTGAGTTATTAATTTTCCAATGGCAAATTACATGACACCTTTTAGATACCGATTATAACCATAGTGAGTTGGGTGTAGTGAGTATTTAGGTCTGAGAAGAGTTGCTGACACAGAGTAGTGAACCACAATTGGGCCTGTCACAGTGTGGTACATGGTTGTCTCCATTAGTTTTGGTGCAGGGTGGGCAGGGATATTTGCAGTGTTCTGAGGTTGTGTATGGTCCATTAATTGCATTTCTATACTTTTCAAAGTTTTTTGTTTTTTTTTTTAAGTTGAAACATTTAAAACCATAGGGCTGGTTTCTGTATGGAAATATTTCAACCAAGGAAAAATTACTTACTTTTTTTTTTTCTGTTATGTGCAGGGGACATTGAAATTTGGAACCTGTCTTCTTTGTTTGTGCAGCTGAAAACTAGATTTGGATTAAAGATTCAATTTGCTAAAGGTGGGGAGAGACTTTATATACAAGTCAATACCAGCTGGAAAAGAAGAACACTAGGTCTATGTGGAACTTTTAATGGGAACTTAAGAGATGATTTTCTGTAAGTTTGTTTTATATATGTCTAGATTGAATTTAATAACAGGTGAAATATTCAGAGAAATCTAACCAGCTGACACGATCATTTCACTAACACTTTCATATTCTGGTAAACCAATCAGTTAAAAAACACTTGAGTTTAATTAAAAGAATCTTAGCTACTTTCTTTTTTAACATTAAATTGGTTTACTCAGTACCCTATGCAGTGGTTATTTCTCTGTCAAGTTCTTAAGAATCAAGGTGTTTGTGCTTTTCCTGCCCCAAAGGTGAGATGCATCAGTTTTACAGAGAGACAGTGTTGTCTGGTGAGGTTGAGAAGGGGCCTGGAAGTCAGGATTCCTGATGTGAAATTCTGCCCTATTGAAGTCAATGGCAAAACTCCCTTTGACTTCAGTGGGATGAGGATTTCACCTCTGGACTCTACTATGTGTAAAATAGTGACTATAACTTACCTACTTCACAGTGAAATTGCTTCACTCACTAATGTCTGCAAAGTGTTTTGAGATGCTTGGATGCAAGACAATATATAAATGTAAATGATTATTTATGATAGTGCAATCATAGAAAAATGAACAACTAGAGATTTATCTAATATACAGAATACATCTCATATATAGAATATAGCTATATTGTGTTTCTCTATTTTGTATTAAAAATGTAGGCTCTGAATTGATCAAGGGATTGTTTTAGTCTGTTACATCTTGTCAGTGGTTTGAACTGGCAGAGGTCAGATCTATGTCTGCCAAGATCATGATTGCGCTGTTATATTTGCCAGAGAGCATATTAGTTAACATATTTATCATTAGTCAAACAGAAAAAATCCATTGAGCAGCTTGGTTGAGTCTAGCAGCATCTTTATCCTCTCTACTAGATTTAGTGGCAGCACTCTATAGGAATTACTACAGGGGTTTCAGAGGACAGAGAGATGATTCATTCCCAAGCTGAGTAAAAGCAAATATTTAACAGAAGGCAGGTTTTGTATCATTGTTTAACTCCTTGGCGCCGGAGGTCAGATTTCCTTGCATGAAGTCCACTGCTGGCGACGGATTTACTGGGAAACACCAGCACAAAAGGATTAACAATTTCTTTATTTCTTGGTTGTATTGGGGTTGCAGCACCAGGAAGGTAGTGAGAAGTACAGTTGATGGGATCTTGAGTCATTTCATGGCTCTCTGTTGGGGGGATGAAGTTGGCATACTTTTACCAATAAATATGTTTCACTTTTTAGCAGATTCACTTTTTTTTGGTAAAACGTTTTGTTTTCTTTTGATTTATGGACTGAATAAGGTTTTTTTTAAACAAAGGAAAGCAGCCTTTCTGCGACCAGGCTGATTTATCTCGACCATGACATGGCAAGAAACTACTCTGTAAATCACTGTATGCCATCCTCCTTTTTAAGAAAGATTAACATGTCATTTGTATATTGAACCATTTTATTCCTGGTATTTCCAGGTAGCTCCTTTGCATCCAAACTATCAGCACAGGGCATCAGAGCCAGGAAAAATTACAGTGTCCAATACTGTTACCATCCTCCCTTGATTTCTAAACATTATTATTACTTGATTTTTTTCCTTAAATTTTATTAGGATTGGCACAACTTTAAACTAGAAGAATCCCTTAATCACAAAGGATACCCTTTCCTCTTCCCTTCAGTTCTACTTCTCTACCTTCCTGAAAATCCTTCCAACTCTATCACAGTTCTTTATAGAAAGAGTATTTGTTTGACATATTGAATACAAAATTAAAACATCATTGAGAATTGGCCATTTGTCAGCTTTTTTGATGCTTCACTAAACATGTGAGTTTTAGCAATGGCCAAATTCTGCTCTCCTTCATGGCTCATCCAACTCGGCTATGACTGTACTTGCTTGGGGTGGAAGTGAGGTCAGACATTTCTGCATCAGTAAAATATTAGCTGAGGCTGAACCTGACTTTTATTATACTTTTTTGAAAGCTAAAAAATGTGGAGACTGCTTTTTTAAATAATGAATTTGCTTATGTGTTTGAGGTTCTTTGACTTGCTGAGCCTAAACCATGTGGCCAGTGAGACAGCAGGACTCATTCTGATTCATTTTCTCAGAGGAAACAGCTTAAGTTTATCTTCATATCCACAACAATAGCTAGTGTCTATTACTTATGTCAGGGCTTGGGCCCTGGGGTTACCTTGGCTATCACAGGCAAGAGTTTATGGGCCACGTGACTGCTCCAGCAACTTATGAGCTGATGAGAGAAACTTTTATTTTAAAAAGTTAATGCCTTTGATATGTTGTGAAAAAGAACATTACACATTTTATACTTAGACCAGAACCTTGGCCTTCCTTTTTAGATCATTTTTTTACAAAGTGATTTGATTTGCATTTAATCATAAAATTGGTCAATTATGCAATGTTTTTCTTTTTAAAGACAGGCACAAACATAAACAAATTCCCATTGAAATCCACTATAGTGTGCTTCAAGGGTAGATTTTTTTAACAGCTCTCCATTTTGTCATAACTTGTCTCACTTGATGTCAATAATAAAGCTGACTTCAAAGGGAAGCAGGCCAACACTGAATACTTTTGAAAATCCCGCCCTACATTTATATTCCATACTCTCAAATTGTCATTCTTTTTGCACTATGTTGTATTTTTCTGGTTCAAAATCCATACATTGGATGCAGTGTGGCCCAGTGGATAGAGCAGGTCTTAGAAGACTTTAGTTCTATTCCCAGGCCTGCCACTGGCCTGTGAAGTGATCTTGGGTAAGTCACTTCAGCTCTCTCTCTCTGTGCCTCGGTTTCACCATTTGTAAAGTGGGGATAATGCTACTGCCTTCCTTTTGTAACGTACTTGGAGATGTACTGATGAAAAGTGCTAAATAAGAGTTAGGGGTTGTTGTTATTTGCTGGGGCAAGCCTGACAAATGGAGACCAGGGCCGGCCAGAGGATTCAGGGGGCCTGGGGTCTTCGGCGGCGAGTCCCGGGGCAGAAGGACCCCCCCGCCGCGGGTCTTCAGGGCGCTTCAGAGGCAGGTCCTGAGGTGGAAGGACCCCCCGCCGCCGAATTGCTGCCTAAGACCTGGAGCAGAAGAAGCTCCGGGGCCCCGGGCCCCATGAGAGTTTTCCGGGGCCCCTGGAAGGGGCCCCAAAAAACTCTCGTGGGGGCCCCTGCGGGGCCGGGGCCTGGGGCAAATTGCCCCACTTCCCCTCCGCCCCCCTCTGGGCGGCCCTGATGGAGACAGGAAACCCGAAAGAGCATTCATTTCTCATATTTGTTTTCTTGGTTTTAATGATTTTTTTAAAATGTATTATGAATGCTCTGTTCTTCTCTATTGTGACTGAGCAAATACCCTGGCTCCGGGATGCTACTTCTGTTTCTAGAATCTATACAAATTTCCAATTTCATACCTAACTTACAGAAGTTTGACATTTATCTGAAAACAGAAATGTGTGTCGACTCTGAAGTGACTCTGAGTCTGCATCTCTCTGGCCCTTTGCAGCATCACCATCTTGAATTCTGATTTTGCAGATGTGCCCAAGTGATTTAGAGCCACAAAGTCCATTTGGGAATTGGTGTCCCTAAGTCGCGAGGCAGTTCTGAAAATCACTCCTGAGGTGAACAAGGACATTAGTCAACAACCGTTTCCGTGAAATTAGTGGAACTGGTTTAAGAATGTTCTAAATAATTTATAAGACAGAGTTGGTAAAGATGTTATAAAATGTTGGTAATAATGCAAAGAACACTGGACAAGCCTTGATTAAGTATACTTAACTTTCCAAAATGTTTCTGTACCTATACCACACTGAATAGCTGTTAGACTTTCAAAGGTAGTATCTGCCAGTTGCAAAGGAAAATGTTTTCATGAGAGTTCTGTTCATTTTCATTCCTTTATAAAGATTCTGAAACAAAATTCAGTGACAGGGTAATTCCACTGTGGTGTGGAAACAATAGATGTGCAAGAGAGATCTGAACAAATGCAAAGACATAACTAGTCTATGTGAGGAGCCCTTCTACCAGGCAATGCTGATCTTTTGCTTTATCTTTCCCTCTCCCTTTAGTTCTCCAGCAGGGATGATTGAAGGAACCCCTCAGCTTCATGCCAATGCATGGAAGGTTTCCTCAGCTTGTTTTGCGCCTGTCAACATTCCTGTGATTGATCCTTGCAACATTAATCAACAAAATGGTACGGTCTCACTTTTGGAATTTTGATTTATCTTAACCACATTACTAGATCAGGATTTTATATATATATATATATATATATATATAGAGAGAGAGAGAGAGAGAGAGAGAGAGAGACACCTATCTCATAGAACTGGAAGGGACCCTGAATGAATCCAGCCCCCTGCCTTCACTAGCAGGACCAAGTACTGATTTTGCCCCAGATCCCTAAGTGGTCCCCTCAAGGATTGAGCTCATAACCCTGGGTTTAGCAGGCCAATGCTCAAACCACTGAGTGATCCCTCCCCCTATTTTGTTCTCTCTATGATGCCTGAGCTTCATTTATCAGAGGGGTAGCCGTGTTAGTCTGGATCTGTAAAAAGCAACAGAGGGGTCCTGTGGCACCTTTAAGACTAACAGATGTATTGGAGCATAAGCTTTCGTGAGTGAATGCCCACTTCGTCAGAGGCATGAGCTTCATTGTTACTTACAGATTATCTGTGGGTATTAATTTAACTTCAGTTTTAGACACACACTGATTTTTTTTTTTTTTTTTGCAAACTCTTTCTTTAGTGTGTTTAATGTCCTTAATATACAAACTGAAATAACCATTGGCAAATGCAAAGGTGATTACCTAGTTTTAGATGTGCTTATGTTTCCTTTTAAGAAATATAAGCATGTTTTGCAGATTTGAAGGCTGTTAGGTCTCCTCTCTGATATGCATGTGTAGCTCACAGTGACTGTGCCTTATCCCCAGGTATACTTTGGATTCAGTATTTTTAATGTTTTGGGGTATAATCTTCAAGTCCTTAATCAGGCCTTACCTCCACTGAAGCCAATGGGATTGAGTCCTGACTAAAGACTACAGGACTGATCCCAGAATAATCTTTAACTTTTAGGAAGCTAGTGAATCCCAAGGAGTTTTATATCTTCAGGGCTGGGCAGTTTTCTAGAGTGCTGTGGTTGTCTGTGGCCAATGCAAGGGGGCCACTTTAGGATTTTTGTGTAGAGTCATCTCCCCAATTCCCCCCCAAGATACCCTCTTCCTTCCTCTGGTCTGCCTGAAAGATTGCCCTGCCTCCCTCTGCTGTCAAGTTCCACCCCCTGTTTCATACAGGAAAGAAGAATGGGTAGATGATGCAGAGCAGCAGTGGTGGATGGCGATGGATGCCATCTCGTATAGCACACAGAAGGACAGCGGTGTTGATGTGGCCGGCTGGGAAGGTGGTAGCTGGAAAACAGGAAGTTTGTTATCAAAGAGCTGAGCCTTCCAGGCAGCTCCAGGAGAGACTACAGGAGGGCTGGCTCAGGGAGAGGTGTGGTTGGTGGCAAGAGACAGCAAAATCTGAGTTTGCTCTGCTCTTGTCCTTTGAACTCAAATATAAAGGCTAAGTATGGTCATCTTTAGGAATCTAAGGATCAAAGTACTGTAGAAGAGGTCCAAGTGCAGCAATAAGTCACATGTGGCCCTTCAGCATTCCTATGGTGGCTGGCATAGGTATCAGCCATGCAGTTGGAATGGTCATCTGTGGCAGCTATTCCACCATGTAACAGCCAAGCATTCAGTCACCTGCTTCTCAGGGTTGGAAGGGACCTCAGGAGGTCATCTAGTCCAACCCCCTGCTCAAAGCAGGACTAATCCCCAGACAGATTTTTGCCTCAGATCCCTAAATGGCCCCCTCAAGGATTGAGCTCACAACCCTGGGCTTAGCAGGCCAATCCTCAAAGCACTGAGCTATCCCTCCCCCTGCTTCTGTTAATGCCAGGAGATAAAATGAACAAAAGCATGAAATGGGCTCAGCACCAAAGCAGAAATAATGGAGTATTTTGTGCCAGATAAGAATTTCAGTGGGCAGGCTAGCAAAAAGTCAGTAACTCCAGGAAGCACTATGTGGCGCGTGGAGAGAGCAGTAGGCTTGGGACGCTTGGGTCCCAAAGCTCCAATTTGTAATAACTGCCCAGCCTGCGTGCCAAGAAAAGTTTGGCCATTGCAAACCTCCAAAATTCTCAATGACTTTCCTTATGCTTTTGAAATGTATTCTGTTTCCATTTACATGTTTCCTTCACCTCAATATAGATTTTTAGTTACATATTTTTAGTGAAGCAAAGTTCATTGCTAAAATATTTATGTCCGTTACAAAGAACAGTATTTTATGGAACTACTTTATGTAGAAGCTTTTATTGCACAGTTGTATGAATTGGTGTGTTGTTGATACTCTTTGCTATTTATTTTTGATTGATATATTATCATGGGTACTGCCAAAAAAGAAAATGTTGCCTTCCCTTAGTTGGCTATGCGTCCCACTGTGATATCATCAATCAAGAACTTTTTGCTCCATGTCACCCATACATCAGTCCAGGATTATACTACCAGCTGTGCCGTTTTGATGCCTGTAAATGTGGAAGCAGCTGTTTGTGTAATGCACTTGCACACTATGCCTATATCTGTAGCAAGCATGGAATTGCTATTGATTTCAGATCTCAAGTTTCATACTGTGGTGAGTAACATTTGCAAAAGAAGAATAGTTTTAGAAATGGGGAATGATGAGAAATTCTTTGAAACAGAATAAATCTTTGCTTTGCATCAGAAGCAAGAATTCTGCTTTGAGATGTTCAAATATGAACATAATACACAGTAGATGCAGCTGCAGTGCTGAGGGTGTCATTTTTTGGAAGGAGGGGAAAGAGGTCACAGTGTGATTTGGAAGGTAGAGCCAGGGACTTGAATCCAGATCTTTCAAATCATTGGCTAATGCCCTAACCACTGCATCATTCTTCCTCTCCCCTAGAAACTGAGTTACTAGAAATATATCGAATATACTTTGAAACACGCATACTTTTTCGAGGGTTTTTCTCAACAAAAATGCATCCTGAACTTAATCATTTAAAGCCTCAAAATGGATGAAGCCAAGAAATTTCTAACACACTTGAAATCAGAGTTGGCCTCAGGTTTAGCTGAGAATCACATGACTAAACCCCAGCACATCTCTGTGGCAATTTGGGACAGTACATCTTATTGTGTTATCTCACACTGGCATGAATGTATCTCAGTGTATTTATTGCAACCTCATAAGATGATGATGTTTCCTCCCTAGCTCTAGTGTGCCGAAGTGGTATGCTGTACCATCGGTGCTCTTCTTTTTGCGAACACTCCTGTTCTTCCCTTTCTGCCACGCATGTGTGTAATGACGACTGTGCTGAAGGATGCAATTGTCCTGATGGCAAATACTTTGAAGAATCAATCAACTTTTGTGTACCAATGTAAGTCATATTACATTGTTTTGAATATACCGTGTTTGTCGCTTTGCAGCAAGCCTTTAAAATAGAACTCTTTCTTGCATCTCATTTTGTGTTCCCCTTTCTCCACCACTGTTACTGTACCGGTTATTGGCTGATAGTGTAATTGGTGACTGATGGCCAACAAGACAAGTGATTTACTGATTCAGTATCAGAAAATGTAAAGTAATGCACATTTGAGGGAAACATTTAAACTACTCGTACACTTTACAAGATTTTAAATTCACGATATCAGCTCAAGAAAGAGACCTCAGAGTCACTGTAGACAGCTCATTGAAGACCTCTGTTCAATGCACAGCAGCAGTCAAAAAAAGCTAACAAAATGTTAGGATACATAAGGAAAGGGATAGCAAATAATATAAAACTATCATAATGCCCTTATATAAATCAATGATGCAGCCTCTCCTGGAATACTGTTTGCAGTACTGGTCACCCAGACTTAAAAAAAGATATTGCAGATCTGTAGGTGGTTCAGAGAAGAGCGATGAGAATGTTCAAGGTCATGTAAAAATTCAAATTCTCATATGAAGAGAGATTGAAAAGATTGTGATTGTTCACTGTAGAAAGGAGACAAATGAGAGGTGACATGATAGAGGTGTATCAAATAACAGAGGAGGTGGATCTTTAACTTCTGTTCCCCATTACACATAACAGAAGCCCAAGGAGACATTCAATTGAATTATAAGGTGGGAAGTTCACAATGAAAAAAGGAAATACCTTTTTACACAGCATGTAATTAACTGTGGAACTCGTTGCCACAGGAAGTCATTGAGGCCAAGAACTTAATAAGATTTAAAAAAAGGACTGGATGTTTATATGGTTATCAAGAATATCCAGAGTTGTTACAATTAATGACAATAACTATTTTGGAAAGGATAGCAAACCTCATTTTTCATCGTTTTAGCCAGTCTCTAGCTATTAGAAATCAATGTGGGAAGCGGATTACCCCACAGCTACTTTCTGCGGTGTTCTTATCCCGTCTTCTGAAGTGTCTCATTCTGGCCAGTGTCTGACAGGATACTACACCAGATGAAACTCGGGTCTGATTCAGTATGGCAATTCCTATGTTCCTAAATCAGGCTGCATCTTGCCATACTCAACCTGTAACCAGGAAGAAAAGCTGCTTTCTGTGAGGCTGCAACACACAGAAACAGCAAATAAGTAATTTGAAGATCATTACAGGATATGAATGAAATCCTGGCCCAATTGAAGTCAATGGCAAAATACCCATTGACTTCAATAGGGCCAGGATTTCACTATTTAAGTCTTGCCTTAGGTTAAGCTTGCACTGTAAATATAAATAAGCAGATCAATTAGAGAATTAAACTGCATGTTTATCCTACTTAGTTAGGATTTGAAGAGTAAATATCCTTATAGCCTATTTCATATAGTTTTTATACCCATATGCATAAGCTTTGTTTTCACAGATCTAGCTGTCGTTGCTATTACAAAGGTAGAACTTTCCAGCCTGCGGAAATCCTGCCCACACAGTCAGGCTCTTGGTAGGTTTTGGTATTAAGTGTTTAATCTTTGACTCACTCAGGCCCTGACCCTGCTAGTAGAATTGTATGAGCAGACCCCTATGCCTGTGTGGTTCTTAATTCAGAATCAAGGCCTAACTGCTTCAAGATCCATGTTTATTTCATATATTGGAAAAGGAATTCTTGAAAGAAACTGGATTTAATACATTCTTAACAAAGAAATCTTAAACCCAAAGAAACAACTCATCCTACCACCACTCAATATTCCCCACTTGCCCCAACCTCACCATGTCCCATTGCCCCCTACTTGCCACAAACCATATCACCCTGCAGTTCCCCAACACTCCTCACTCACCCCACAGCCAACCAACAACTCAACCCCACCCTTCTCCTCTGGGATTTTCCTAGCCACTCAAAGTTGCCCTTCCTTCCCCCTCCCCTCCACTCCTCTCCCCCGTGGCTCAGCCCTCCACTCCCATCCTGGGCTAGGGTGGCTCCTCCTGATCCTGGCTGTCCAGCTCCACTCGGTTCACAGTCACTCGGCCCCACTCTGCTCAGGTTTGAAGTGTCTGTCAAAGTTCAGTAAGTGTTGAGAGACACAGGGTTTCAGGGCTGATCAATTGGGTGTGGTGCTCAGAGAGATGGCCATGCCAAACTTCAGTGAGTAGGGTGTGATCCACCGCACTAGGCCGCAGTGCTGCTGAGGTTTGGCTCTGTCATGACAGAGGTGTGGCTGGGCCAAATTTGAGCAAGTGGTGTTGCATTGTTGTGCCAGTTAGTCCCCCCCCCCCCCCCACGCCCCAGTTGTCTCATGTTATTTCCCTGAGATGGGGGCTTATGCAAGTACACATGGGTTAATCTGGGCCTGTGTCACATTACCAATACCTTGAGACAATATAAATAATAGGGTTACCATACGTCTGGTTTTTCCCGGACATGTCCAGCTTTTTGGTAATCAAACCCCCGTCTGGGGGGAATTTCCAAAAAGCCGAACATGTCTGGGGAAAAATACTCCCTGGCTTACCTTAGAGCGGGTGCCGGGGGCTGCTGTGCTCCCTGACTCCTGGGCTTTGTAAGAGCCGAGCTGCCCGAGCGCTACCGGCTTCGGGCAGCCCCCATGCCTCTGGACTCTGCGCCCCCAGCAGGCACTTCCCCTCCTGGGCTCCGGGGGCACAGGGTCCACAGCCATGGGGGCTGCCCGAAGCCGGTAGCGCTCGGGCAGCTTGGCGCTTACAGAGCCCAGGAGTTCAGGGAGCACAGCAGCCTCCGGAGCCCGGGAGGGGAAGTGCCCGGCCAGGGGCGCAGGGTCCAGAGGCATGGGGGCTGCCTGAAGCCCGGGGGCTACTGGCTTCACGGTTTGCACTTACCCTCCTGGGCTCCGGCCGGGAGCGCAGGGTCTGGGGGCTGCCCGGCAAACCGTGAAGCCGGTAGCGCTCGGGCAGCCCTTTTCGCGTGGCTGGGAGGGAGGAGGGGTAATGCGGGGCGCTCAGGGGAGGGGGCGGAGTTGGGTGGGGCCGGGGGTGGGAAAGTGGCGGGGCCAGGGCACCGTGGAGTGTCCTCTTTTTTTATTTTTTAAATATGGTAACCCTAGAAATAAATTACACACAGAATTTTGGACAGATTTAGATTTCTCGAGTTTAATGATCATTCCCTTCTTGATTTAGATTGCTTAAATTAGGTAGTGTTTTTAGAGTGCTACATAATTGCTAAGTTGTTTTCTTACATATGCAGCAGATATGTGATTTATTTTTTCCTGGAATAAAGATGGTTTGTTTTCTTTACACCAGCCAGTGTTTGAATGGAACAATGAAATGCACGGAAACTGCTACAACTGCAGGTGATTTATATTCTTGTCTTATTTTACAGTTTCATGGGGAAAATGTTTGCTATCGAGTATTCATTCATTTGCATTTTTATATTCGTATACATCTCATCAGATGCTAAATATCACCACTTTTTGTGACAATGATTTTTTTCAGTCTAAAGTTACTTATCTTGACCTAACTGACTTTCAATGCAACTTGTATTCCTAAGTCACTTAAGTAGAATTTTTAAAAGCACCTCTTGTAAGACATAGGCCACAATTTTCAAACATGGGTGCCTAAAATTAACCCCCCAAATTCCATATTAAAACATCTAAAGGAAGAAACCTGATTTTCAGAGGTGCAGAGCAGATGAAATTTCAGTTGGATTTCTGATGGAATTTGTGAGTGCTCAACACCTCTGAAAATCAAGTCACTTCATTAAGGGCTGATCCAAAGCACACTGAAGTGATTGGTAATTGACTATAATAGGCTGTGGATCAGGCCCTTGGTGCCTTGATTTAGATGCCTAACTTTAGGCACTGAAGTTTTCAATTTTGGACCTTAGTTAATAGATATTCTTAATGAAATAATTACACAGAATATAAACGAAAATGCACATTTTCACTTTAACTGCAGTCGAACACATACAAAATGCACTTAGTTTAAATAGTATATCTTATTAATTACAGTATTTTAAAAAATAAATTGTGAGCTAAAAGAATTAGAAACCTTCAGTGCAAAGGAGCAGCTGATCTCATTCAATTTGCATTTTACATTTGAAGTTCACACATGCCCTGAAGGAAAAATCTACTATGACTGCAGATATCCGGTGCCTGGCTTACCAGCAGCTGGTGTGAACTGTGAGATCTCCTGTGCAAACCTTGCCATGAACTTCACCTGTGTGCCATCACCACCATGTGCAAGTGGTTGTATCTGCCCCCCAGGGTAAGTGTAAGCCAGAGGGTTTAGTAGAGCCACGGGGACGGAATACTTTGCCTCCACAGGGACCCCCTGTTCTTTTTTTTTTCTTCAGATTGTTCAATTTGTAAATTTCGTTCTTCTGTTTTGCTTGCAAACATTTGAATCTATCATGCTGTCTTTTTTTCTGAGATGCAAAATCGTGATTGTTATCTGTACCACTGACCCTTTCTCTTGTCTCCGTGAGTGCAACGCCCACAGGTGCTAGGCCTCATGCCTTACCTTTTCTTCACAAAATCCTGCAGTTCTCTCAATTTTAGATCAGGTCCTAGGCTACAGGGCCCTGTGTATCAACTGTGTGTACCCTAGCTAGTCTGACTGGGTTTGGAATCTGCACTTCTTCCCTTTGGGAGCCTATGAGCATGGGTTATGATGACCCAAAACAGCCTTCCCGAAAGCTAATATAATAAATATATTTATTTAGCCATAGGAACAAAGCTTAACATAAGAGAAAATGATTATAAAACAACAAAAGGTCTCCATTCATTTCTACCTTACCTAGAGCCCTAGGCAGGCCAGTCTTACTCTCTGGGGGATCTGTCCGGTGAGTGCCACAAGAGGTTGAGCCAGAGCATCAAAGAAAATGGTTCCTGCATTGTCTCTCAGGTGTTTACTGCAAAATGTATATCCGGATCCACTCCTGCCACCCTTCTTGGATGCATTTCCTGACAACCATGCTATTGAATTAACTCAACGTATGGATGCAGTACACATCACAATAACCTGGTCACAATACAGTATTAATTATCCGAGCAGTTCCAAATCCACCACACTGACATACAGTTGATTTAAGTTGGAAAGGCCAAAGGTACTACAGATATAAAATGATGTGACTCTGTTTACCTGTTTTTAACCACCATAATCCATCTCAGATTGCGTTGGATGAAACTGTGATGATAAACATTAAAATCTTAGTTGATTTATTTAAAGATTAGCCTTTCACTTTGTTGCATGGAAAATAAATTCACATTTAGTGCATAATTAGTGGTAAATTATCTTTCTGTATTTCATTGTACTGTTCAGGCATGCAGGCTCAATTTGTTTTTCTAGTCCCAAGCCAGATGGAATAGAAAAGTGTTATCTCCAAAATATTTGGGTTAGAAATTATTTCTGTTTTACAGAAAAAAAATGTAACTAATAGGCTTCCTGATATCCAGTTTATATGGAGTGTGACTGAAAGACAGTCCTGGGCAGGTTACAGACTTATTATAAATTTGCAATTGTAAGGCACTAGTGCTAGCCTCAGTTGATATAGTCAGTTGTTAGAAAGAGATGTTGAGGAACAAGAAATAATAGTGATCAGAGGTATCAATGAGACCAGGCTAATCTTTACCCCTCCTTCTAATTGTGAACAATTCTGTTTAATTTTTAAAAAGAAAATCCTATTATTAAAAACTTTCTCCCTGCCATTGAGTTAAAAAAAAAAAAAAAGACTAGTTTTATATTTTACGTGACCGAAGAACCCCTTAATGCCAACTGGCAAATGGGTACAAGAATATCCTGATTCTGGTATGTGTGGTCTGGTCTCAAATGAAAGCTGTGTCACACTGGTTATTTATATTTTTGTGAACTATATGTGCAGGTATTATGAAAGCAGCACTGTGTGTGTGTGTGTGTATGTATATATACACATATATATATTGTGTGTGTGTGTGTATATGTATATATATATAAATATTAATAAATATATATACATATACACACACACACAATATATGTGTATATATACACACACACACACACACACACACACACAATATAGCTGCACATAATATATATGATACTCTGAAACGTTTTAAAATCTATACCAAGGTACTGCTCACCATCAGATGTGCAAAACAGCTTTTCTGTCAGGCAAGAGATGTGTGTCCATCTGTCTGGTTGTTTAAATGTAAATGTAAGTATTGTCTCATTCACAATGGGTTCCCAATTACCTGTCTGAGCTGAATGCAGATGAAGGATTATAAGAATTTCAGAAAGGAACTAACAGGTAGAGGAACACATCTGGGGAAGAGAACCTTATCTTGAGATGCACTTCAAAGGTTTGCTGGGTTATATTTGCAGAATAAAGAAGATACTCTGTCATCCTGCTCCTGTTTACATTTAGGAAATGGGATCTCAGGCAGCTGAAAATCCTGAAAAGGACTTTGGGTGAGATAAACTTCTTTAGACAGGAGGTTAACCTATTAATTAAGTTTAGTCTCTTGCAAGTGTGTTATGGTTTTGTTTTATATGTACCCGAGGACTGGAAAAGGGCAAATATAGTACCTATCTATAAAAGGAGGAATAAGGACAACCCAGGGAATTATAAACCAGTCAGCGTAACTTCATTACCTGGAAAGATAATGGAGCAAATAATCAAGCAATCAATCTGCAAACACGTAGAAGAAGAAAAGGTGATAAGTAACAGTCAGCATGGAATTGTCAAGAACAAATCATGTCAAACCAACCTAATAGCCTTCTTTGACAGGGTAACAAGCCTTGTAGATAGAGGGGAAGCAGTAGATGTGATATATCTCGACTTTAAGGCATTTGATGCTGTCTCACATAACTTTTTCATAAACAATGTAGAGAAAAATAGCTTAGATGAACCTATTGTAAGGCAGGTGCACAACTGGTTGGAAAAACATACTCAGAGAGTAGTTATCAATGGTTCACAGTCAAGCTGAAAGGACATACAGAGTGGGGTCCCATAGGGCTTTGTCCTGGGACCGGTTCTATTCAATAGCTTCATAAATGATTTGGATAATGGCAGAGAGTACACTTAAGAAGTTTCTGGATGATACCAACCTAGGAGGACAGGATTAGAATTCAAAATGATCTGGAGAAATAATCTGAAATAAATAGGATGAAATTCAATAAGGACAAGTGCAAAGTACCACACATTGGAAGGAATAATCAATTGCACAAATACAAAATGGAAATTGCCTAGGAAGGAGTACTGCAGAAAAGGATCTGGGGGTTATAGTGGATCACACACTAAATATGAGTCAATAATATAATACGGTTGCAAGAAAAGTCCACATCCTTCAGGGATATATTAGCAGGAGTGTTGTAAGCAAGATGCAATTCTTCCACTCTACTTGGCACTAATAAGGCCTCAACTGGAGTATTGTGTCCAGTTCTGGTCAACACACTTTGGGAAAGATGTGGACATATTGTAGAAAGTCTAGAGGAGAGCAACAAAACTGATTTAAGGTCTAGAAAACATGACCTATGAGCGAATATTGAAGAAATTGAGTTTGTTTAGTCTGGAGAAGAGAAGACTGAGTGGGGATTTGATAACAGTCTTCAGGTACGTAAAAAGTTGTTTCAAAGAGGAGGGTGATAAGTTGTTCTCCTTAACCACTGAGGACAGGGCAAAAAGTAATGGGCTTAAATTGCAGCAAGCAGTATTTAGTTTAGACATTTGGAAAAACTTCCGAACTGTAAGGGTAGTTATGCACTGGAACAAATTACCAAGGGAGGTTGTGGAGTTTCCATCATTGGAGATTTTTAAGAACAGGTTAGACAAACATCTGTCAGGGATAGTCTAGATAATATTTAGTCCTGCCTCAGTGCAGAGCACTGTACTAGATGACCTGCTGAGATCCCTTCTAGTCCTACATTTCTATGATTCTATGATTTGTTTCCAATAATCTTACTCAATATCTGCTGAATCTCTAATATTTGATGATGATCTTATTCTTGTTTTCACTATAAATATATCTTAGTTCTGTGGTGTTAAGCAAAGGGATGGTTCTGAGCTGAATCTTACAAGCTGTGTGTATAGTGTTCCCTTGGGCTCAGCAAACCTGGTATTTCTGTGAGTAGCCAGTGTCGGGTTGGATGTCGCAGAGGATTGCTTCAAAGGGACTCAGGAACTGGGGTGCACCTGTTGTTAGCCTGCAAGGCAAAGTAAGGGCTGACATAGCTCAGAGAAGAATGCTTGAGTGGCTAACAGGCTGGTTGTGATGGGAGCTAAGTACAAGCAAGACTCCCTCTTCTTGGAGGCAGAGGGTAACAGGGTGACTCATAGTCTTGGGTACCCCGCTACCCATTACATCTTATTAATTTGAAAAAAAAAATACAAACTCGTCCTTAATGCTAGTGATAATACTGGGAAAACATTACTGTGAACTTTGTTTTAATTTTTAAGTGAAGGATCCTCAAACTTATTCATAGTGTGGATGGCATCTATTTGCATAGACCACTTCCCCACTCAGCCACAACAGCAGCTACAACAATTGCTTCCCTAGAGCATAATATCAGGAAAGCATGTAGTATATCAGGGGTTGGCAACCTTTCAGAAGTGGTGTGCCGAGTCTTCATTTATTCGCTCTAATTTAATGTTTCGCGTGCCAGTAATACATTTTAACATTTTTAGGTGGTCTCTTTCTATAAGTCTATAATATATAACTAAACTATTGTTGTATCTAAAGTAAATAAGGTTTTTAAATGTTTAAGAAGCTTCATTTAAAATTAAATTAACATGCAGAGCCCTCCGGACCAGTGGCCAGGACCTAGGCAGTGTGAGTGCCACTGAAAATCAGCTCGCATGCTGCCTATGCCCAACATAGGTTGCCTACCCCTGTAGGTATATTTTAACTGTTCTTTTATGTAGCTGAGCAACTGGAAGTAAGAAGGCAGCACAATGTGACCAGCCAGCTCTCTGGACCACCAGCAGGTTTTCCAGTGACCAGCAATGTTATACTGGCCACAGTTGAAAAACTGTGCTTTAGGTGGTTAGTTAAAGCTCACGTAGTTGGATTTTCACTTTAAACAATGATTTGTTTTCTATTTTGAAGGATGGCAGAGCATAAAGGGAAATGTTATGTTCCTGATAGTTGTCCATGTACCTGGAAAGATTGGGAGTATCTGTCCGGAGAAGTGATAGCTACACCTTGCTATACCTGGTAAGTGACTATTATGTTTTACATATTTCCAAAACATCATTGCCTATTAATAAAGTGAACTTTATACTTAATACAGCAATTTTTGTAACTACATTGAAAAAGAAGGCGGTATGGGAAGGGAAATATCAAGGAAGAGAAACTGTGAAGGAGAATACAAGAGAAAAGTTGAATGTAAAATCACAAGTAGGAAGCTGGTTATTTGGTAGCTCAGGATACAGCTAGATGAGCTTACATAGAATATCAGGGTTGGTCGGGACCTCAGGAGGTCATCTAGTCCAACCCCCTGCTCAAAGCAGGACCAGTCCCCAAGCAGATTTTTGCCCTAGATCCCTAAATGGCCCCCTCAAGGATTGAACTCACAACGCTGGTTTTAGTAGGCCAATAGCTCAAATCACTGAGCTATCCCCCATGCTACTATCCAGTAAGGCTTGGGGCTATGTGCAGGATAAGGTACTACTTAGTATGAGTGAGAATACCAGAATCTGTTCATTAGCCAAGACCATGAAAGAAAAAAAATGGGTCACAAAAAATTAAAGGAAATAGAACAACTAAACAGCATTAAAATATTTTTAAAATTGGAAAGCTAGCACCTGGATTCCTTTCACAGGTTTTCAACGTGGCCTGCATTGGCACCCACACAACTTTGTATGCGCTAACTCACATGTGGAAAAAAATCTAATTGAGGGACACAACCTGTTTGCACTTGCTTTGTAGTCAGCTTGCACATACAAATTAGTGACAGTGTGAAAATGTTACTAGCAAATTGTTGAGCTCGGAAAATTAATTACACATGCATAAGCAGAGGCTCTGGATTTTTTGCTGTCATTTACACCAGGCAACTCTATTTAAGGCAACTTCATGTAACTGGCAGCAAAATTTGGCCCTCCAAATGTAAGCAACTTTGGGGCTCGTTTGGCACAAGGACATCCATTGATAGTAATAGGAGAGCTCCATCTACATTTAAACAAATGTAAATCCTGTCTCAGAAATATATCAAAATGAAACACAAACAGAAAGTTCTTAGTGTTCTAAGAATCTGGCTTAGGCATTGTAGAGTGGCATCACAGTGCTGGAGTTATCCATGCTGCCAGTGCACCCTGAGGAGGCAGTTGGGAATGCTCTCACATGCCATGGAATTGGTAGGGTTTTCATGTTAATTTTCTGCACATCTTTATCAAATATGTGGGTTTAAGGCCACCTTTTTGCCACTTCTGCAACACTGGCAAGCTCACAGTTTTGGGGCAGCATGCAGCACAACTCTGGGTTAACATGGCCATGCAAGTTTTCCCTTTCCTTGTTTTTTCCCCCCACAAGTCAAAATAAAGAGCATAAGAAAACTTCTTTGAAAAATAAGGGTTTGAAAGGAAAATAGCTTTTCTATGAGACGTTATGGACTATATTACCTTTTCCTCACAGTGTTTGCCGGCGAGGGATATTCACATGCACCAGTTATCCTTGTCCTGCTGTGTGTACAGTTTACGGGGATCGACATTATTATACTTTTGATGGGTTGGAATATGATTACGTCAGTGACTGCCAAGCTTATTTAGTGAAGGTAGGAGAATTGTTCAC
Organism: Trachemys scripta elegans; assembly: GCF_013100865.1. Taxonomy (NCBI): domain Eukaryota; kingdom Metazoa; phylum Chordata; order Testudines; family Emydidae; genus Trachemys; species Trachemys scripta. The sequence goes on from NC_048298.1 coordinate 70,772,716, forward strand.
ACATTGCTTTTATTTTCCCTAGGCACACTCCTGTGTAAAAAAAAAAAAAAAAAAAATAGAGAACTGGACTTGCAAAGGGAGCCTCTACATTTTTTCAATATCAATAGTTGATATATGGAAAGAGCCTTTAATAAAGAGGGTGCAACAGAGATGTAAGGGGAAATCTATAAAGAATTATCCTATAAATGGCTTTTTGTGCTAACACTATTTTGAATATGATGGTGATGATTTTTTTTATATAGTGGACAAAGTGTACATAGGTGCTCTAAGGACAAATAAAAGACAGGACCTGTCTCTGCCCTGCCATGATAAGGGAAGACAAATCAAAAGGATGTGTAGAGACCACCCTCATCGAGCCATCTCCTCAACTGCAGTTCCCATTGTGCTCCTCCATCTGTATCTTTTAGTTTTAAGCTCTTTGTAGCAAAGGCTTTCTTTATTTTCTGTACTCAACCTTGCTGAGTAAGTTGTCAGCCTTAAAACAAATAGCAGGGCATAGGAACAGTTTAAGATTGGCTAACCATTATTTGCATCTAGCTAGAATTGCATCTAGCTAGCTTGTTCTAAACCAGTGGTTCTCAACCTATTTATCATTTTGGGCTGCATATGCGGCCCACAATGTGTTATGTGGGCTGCAAGTTGAGAACCACATCACCTCCACAAAAGCCCGGCACAGTCCCCTATGCCCAGCCCCCCTGCCCAGAGACCCCTCCACAGAGTGGGGCCAGGAGTGGAGCCCAGGGCGTGGGGATGGGCAGCCTGACTCCACACCATCGCAGCGCGGGTCTGGGCAGCCGAACCCCATAGCCCGCCATGTGGGGCCGGGCAGCCTAAAACCTGGGCATGCTGTAGCACCCCCCACAAACCCCTAGCTCCCAGCGCCCCCACCCCCTCAGTGCTCAGAGTGCCCTCCCTCCCTACAAACCTTCCCAGAGACCCACTCTCCCGCACCCTGCCTCCCTGCAGCACTCACCAGCTCCCCTGCTGACAGGAGCGCTCCAGCAGGCTGCCAGATGCTATCTCCTCCTTAGCCAGCCCCACCTCCTTTCAGATCAGAATGGCAAATTTTGAATTTTTTTTAGCACACAGCTGGGACGTGGATTGAGAACCGCTGTTCTAAACTAACCATATAGGTAATTGCTTTGCACTATATCCTCTGTCACTCAGAGAACAAAAAAAAGTGACAATGTAATTTCAAAATGACAGCTGTATTGCTCTCACAGGATATGTCTGCATTGCAAGTAGACACCTGCAGCTGGCCCATGCTAGCTGATTTAGGCTTGAGCTGAAGGGCTGTTTAATTGTGGTGTAGATGTTCAGGTTTGGGGTGGACCCCTGGCTTTAGGACCCTGCAAGATGGGAGAGTTCCAGAGCGTGGGCTGCAGCTTGAGCCTGAATGTCTACTCTGCAATTAAACAGCCTCTTAGCCTGAGCCCCCAGAGCCCAAGCTGGAATCAGCTGGCATGGGCCAGCTGCGGGTGTCTAATTGCAGTGTAATCATACCCAGAGACTGTTTTCCTGTAAGAGCAGCTAGCATGGAAACTACTGTGCAGCTAGATACAGCTTTTGCATTTGTTTGTTTATTTATTTGTTTTATATCACATGTTCATTTATAAAATGCACTTGTTTGGCATAGTTTCTAAGGGCCTGATCCACAATGCCCAAATCAGTGGAAGTCTTTACATTGACTCCAATGGGATCTGGGTTACACCCTGAATGCATGTGTCTAATTAAACTCAAGTGTGCTGATTTAACAAAAAAGCCACAAATTCCTTTATTATGATTGGCTGGCAACTACATACTAATGTTCCTAATAGCAAATATTTACATTACTTGCCTATTTTGTGTAAAAATACCATTACTGACACTTCTAAATGTATCCTCCTGTTACTAAAAAAACACTAATTATTTCTTCTTCTTGGTTTGTGCTTGTGGTAGTGTTTAAAATTGAGAATCTGTTTTTGGAATTCCAGTAGTGTCCTATAAAAGAATATTTTTACTATGCTAGTACAGTAACTCCTCACTTTATGTTGTAGTTATGTTCCTGAAAAATGTGACTGTAAGCAAAACAATGTGAAGTGAATCCAATTTCCCCATAAGAATTAATGTAAATGGGGGGGTGGGGGGTTAGGTTCCAGGGAATTTTTTTTCACCGGACAAAAGACTATATACACACACACACACACACACAGAGAGAGAGAGAGAGAGAGAGAGAGAGAGAGAGAGTATAAGTTTTAATCAAACAATTTAATACTGTTACACAGTGATGATGATTGTGAGGCTTGGTTGAGCTGGTGAAGTCAGAGGGTGGGATATTTCCCAGGGAATGCCTTACTGATAAATGATGAACTAGCAATTGGCTGAGCCCTCAAGGGTTAACTCTCACACTCTACAAAGCAGCAGGAATGGAGGGAGGGGAGAGAACATTACAGAGAGAGAGATGCGCATTTCCCCTTTAAGTACACTGCCTTGTTAATTAGATCAGCTTGCTGAGACTGCAGCTGCTGCCAGCAAGCTCCCTCCGTCCTGAGCCCTGTCGTGTGTTCTCCCTGCTCTATGGAAGATGGGGTAAGCGGGGTGCAGGAGCAGGGAGGTGGGGGACACCCTGACATTAGCCCCCCTCTGTCTCCCCTCCCCCCCGTACAGCAAGCAGGAGTCTCGGGGAGCAGCTCCAAGGCAGAGGACAGGAGCAGCACATGGCAGTGAGGGGAGGGATAGCTGCAACTGCTAGCCTGCTGGGCAGCTGCTGCATAGGGAACTTAGGGGAGCGGGGAGCTGATAGGGGGGCTGCCGGTCCACCCTGGTTCCAAGCCCCCACCAGCTAGCTGCAACGGGCTGCTCTTCCTGCAAGCAGTGGACAAAGCAGGCAGCTGCCAAATGACGTTAGAAGGGAGCATTGCACAACTTTAAACGAGCATGTTCCCTAATTGATCAGCAACGTAACAACAAAACAACGTTAACTGGGACGACTTTAAGTGAGGAGTTACTGTATGTGACCTAGTACGTCTAACTCTGATAAAAAGCCCAGCTTCTCAGTCATTATTATTCAAAATAACATTTCAAAAGAAACTTTACAAAATACCCATAACTGTGTGAAATAAAACAAAATTATCAAAGTAAGAACAATGTGAACTTACATAACAACTTTACATCTACATCTACATCGCCTGAAGTTTTTATGTCTGTTTGCAAAGAACTATTCAAAATGATGATTTACAACCCTCTTCTACCAAAAGCCAAAACAAACAAAATCACTCACAACTAAACTCCTGATATGCATCAGGGCATCTTCTAGCTAGAAATAGAAGTTAACTTATTTGTTATACCATCCTGGCATGCGTGAGTTGGAAAATTAATAGCCATCTCTTAATCTGTAAATCATCCAGCTGGATAGGTACATAGCCCAATCTTTACTAGCCTCTCCACCTTCAGGGGGCTGTGACTATTTTGCTGATCCCTCACATTGTCCAGTCGAGTTTCACTTGCCATTCTTCTTCTTATTAAATACATTTTTTTTAAATGAACCACTGGGAGCACACGGAGTTGTAAAGTTCAAGAATGAAGTTGGCAGTCACATAATTAAGGCATATGGCACATTGCCTGTAGTCCTTTCATCCAGTGAATGAGATGACCCAACTGATGAAAATGCTGCCTATGTAGATTTGTGATATCAGTACTAGCCTTGTTGTGTTGGAGACAGGTGCAATGGTAGGCCTACCTAGAAGCCTTTCAAACTCTGCTTTTTAAAAAAATTAAGATATGCCTGGTTCACAATAGCTAATTTGTTCATGGTCCTTGGGTTGCACTGAAGTGCTGAAGGATTTCACCACCCCAACAGAAGGATTGTTTACTACAAGCCAGGCGCTGTATGATGATTGCTAGAATCAATAACATTGCTATTTGTTCAATTCTGTCTATAAAATATTTAGAGGCAGTGAAGAGACTGATTTATCAGATAGTTTCTGTGTCTCTCCTACTGAAAGGGTGGGTGGTTTCTGCTTTAAATATTTGTCCCAGGGATTAGGTTAAACTGTTTTATTTCCTATTCATTAAATCCAGTTGATTTAGCTGGAACTCTGAATATATGTGCTATAGATACTCCAACTGAATATTAAAGTATACACCTTGTCTATCATCTTTTTTTTTCCTGCTGAGAAATAGGTCACTTTGCTCCTCCTAGTTTATGAACTGGCAGTAGAATATAATACTGGGAACCGTTGCTACCAAACACTTATTGCTGTGTTCTTTACTGACACAAGACTGAGTCCTTGAGTTTTATCCTGAATCTACGATAGCTGTTTTCTCAGTTGATAGGATAGTGAGTTGTGCCCGTCCACTTAATTGGCTGATGCTGTTTGACTTGGCATTTAGCCTTTCTGAATCTGGTGCACTGTGTTTAAACCATACACTTTATCAATATATCCTGCTGTTAAAGTTTAAGAAGATGCACCTGCTTGTGTTGGGAAGGGGGAAAAGGAAACACATGTAATCTTTTAGCCACTTAGGACATTTTAAAACACAGACTCAGTGTAATTATTATCAGCACTTTTTGTTTAAGATGACACCAGGCAAATGAAAAGGCTTTTTATAAAAGTTTCAAAAACATATTCTGTATTGGGTAAGAAAAACGTGAAAGAATTGAATGGAGCAATTTTTTTTTAAATCAAGGAGGTAATTTCTCATTAATTAGTAATGTATTTCAAGATATTTTGTTTCATGTAGTATATAACATTATGAATTTCGTGCACGTAAAGGTTACTGCACTTGTGTATGACTTCTTAAAGAACGTGTCCATTTTAAGCCCTAATCATTTAAAATCTTCCTTAATTAACAAATCCTTTTAAAGCAGAAAATCTCTATTCCGTGCAGATCGACTAATCTTTTTCACTTCATCTTAAGACAAGTAAATTGCTCATTTTTTGCAGGTCTGAATATTGATGAATTCATGCCAGCCAAGTGTTATAGCTAAATAGAAGATCTTTCCTTAAAAGCATAGGAAAGTAAACTCAGTGCTATTTTTCTACTGTAAAATAACTGAGGTTGTCTATACTATATGTTCCTCAGTTGTTTCATTCCTGTTTGTTTCCTGGTACTTTTGCATTTATGTTAAAATTGCCACTTGTATGGTATATATGTAGGGCCTAATCTAATTAGTTCATAATTGCCTCTATAGCTGCTTTCACTCCTGAAATTCAGTCTCATCTTCAGTAGTGGCTGCACAATGCTAGTGTGTAGGCATTTTGCAGCCCTTCAAGGCCATCCTCTTTGTAGAAACAGAGTTCCACATTCAGTGTTGTAGGAGAGGTCATGTTCCCAACTGACAAATATCAGCCAAGGAAGAATTTTGAAAGGTCTGTGTAGCCTGAAGATCAGCCTGTCCTTGAATGAGAGCTCTGTGCTAATACTCAGAGCCTGCTTCAAAGCCCAATGAAGTCAGTGAGAGTCAAGCTCCTCTTTATATCAATTTTTGGAAGTCCTGCTAGGTTCTTATTAACCAAGCCTATAGAGATGTCCCTCTCCTTTTTAGTCTTCACCTGGAAAGCTCAATACCCAGATAACTTTGGCTTGTACCTTTTTTTCCACTTGTTCCATCCTCTTGGTGAGCAGAAGATTCAATTACAGCTGGCAATGGGTTTATGCTCTTGTTCCATTTTCTCTAGATCAATGATTTCAGACTCAATTACCTCTACATGCCTTTCTGTCTCCACCATCTGGCTATCCAGACCATTGAATTATGCTGTGAATGAATCACTTTTGTTCTCCAACAAAGGAAAGATTGCTTTCAATTTGTGCAGATTAGCATGGAGGGTTTCCAGCAATGGCTGGAACAAAATTTCTTGCCATGAGACTTGAGTTATTGAGGAGGTGTGGTGTGATTGACAGGTTGGCACCACATGATGGGTCCTTGCTATTCAGCAGTGACCACACAGCATGAAGAAAGTTAACTTTTTCACCATTGATTTTTGCTTTTGGTGTTATGATTGGGCATGCAGGTGTCCTTTGGAAATCCCTAATCTACATTTTAATTTGTTGCCTGTCTGAAGAGCAAGACGACCATAAAAATGGCTAGTTGGAGTTCTGATAATACTGCTTGCTTCTGGTGTGTCAGGTTCCATAGACTGTTAATATAGCACTCCCAGCCATAAACAAAAATAACCTTGTACACATCTGTTTTAGGGTGATCACTGTGTGTGTTGTCATTTCACTGCTGAGAGCCCTTTACCATATGTGAACTTTAAGCATGTGAGTCAGGTTGATGATGTTAGTGTGGGCCACATTTTATGGGCCAGCTGAAGATGCTGCTTTAGGGGTGACCGTGCGGGTGAGACTCTAAGAATGGGTAATGTAGGAGCAATATAGGAAAATGTTTAATTCTGAATTAAATTTGCTATGGGCTGAATCAGGAAAGCTCCTGAGGTCCTACCTTTCTGAATCCTTAGAAACTAGACATTACAGTATAGCAATATGAATGATCCAATTTTAACTTTTTTTGTTATAAAAGTTGTAATGAAGTCTAGGACTTGTAGTCATTGACAATGTTTTGTGGTACTCAGAAATACCTTATATGTTACTTAGGAAAAGTATCTTGCTGTCACAATTTCATTTCTACATTTTCACCTTACATTTTGCTTTACTAAGGAACAAAGCAAAATCTTCACAGTGACAAAAAAAATTAGTTACATCTAAAATGTAGCTATTAATAATAAACCACATTTATAGACCATTAACAAAAATAATATACCACATACACTTTATAATACTGCATGCTTCCATATAAATGAAAATTTAAATATTTAAACATGCAATAAATCAGTACATCCATTAACTGTTTAGATACCTTCTGTATCTCAAAATAATTTATACTGCTGGGGATCGTATCACTTGGTAACAGAAACCCAAGCATTCCCAAAACCTTAATCTAGGGAATATCACATTTTTAATTAGAAAAGGATTGTTGTAATGTAACCTAAGCAAATGCCAAATCTGATACAACAAGCAAGGCAAAATTAAATAAACGAAACACAGGAGAATCTGTTTAAATGATTTTATGCATTCTTTTTCTTAAAATTTGAAAAAAAGAAGAAAAAAATCCTTTTCTATATTTCTTTTTACCTGATTGCATCATTTTGGTTTTGAAATTTTGATTTAATTAAAATAGGGCATTCTTTTAGAAATAAATGTTGGACTGTATTACCCAGAAAGATTCCCTTGTCATGGTACCACTCTGAACTGTCAATCGAGTCAGATTCACTAAATGGTTGTTAGGACTTTACACATACTTGTGCTAAAATCAAAACCCTGTACTACTATAAAAAGCTCCCAGAATAGGAAATCCGTTGAAGGTCGTAAAATGGTATATTTTGGAAGTCACTTCTGGGGAGGGTATCCTGAGTGCATTATCAGACATCTGAAAATGGTCAGAGGATGTTAGAAACTGGAATAATAACCCTCTCCATATAAAAACAGGAGTACTTGTGGCACCTTAGAGACTAACAAATTTATTTGAGCATAAGCTTTCGTGGGCTACAGCCCACTTCTTCGGATGCATAGAATGGAACATATGAAAGCTTACGCTCAAATAAATTTGTTAGTCTCTAAGATGCCACAAGTACTCCTGTTTATTTTTGCGGATACAGACTAACACGGCTGCTACTCTGAAACCTCTCCATATAATATTGCCACAGACCTTCCCACCCACTGCAGTTGCATCTTGCTCCTGCCCTTCTACTCAATAATGTTATCATTCATTATTCTTACAGTGCCATAGAGGGGTATGGTACTTTACAGATTTAGCTGATTAAATCATTACTTTCTGGAGTTTACAAATAAAATTAGATTTAATATAGACATAGGGGATGGTGAGGAAAAGTGTGTGTGTGGGAAGCGAGAAATGTAACAAAAATGTTATATCATTTGGTTGATATTTGGCTTGCATGTTAGTAGTTCCAAATGTTATTTATTTTAATTTTTTTTATTAAAGTGAGTTAATTTTTGTAGAAATGTGAGCATTATCACTGCTCTTTTCTCCATTTGCCTTTCCTGGTGCTCTCCTCCATGGTGAGAACCCCCCTTTCTTCCATATAAATATGCATCCCATCTCCAGTTCTGAGCTCTTCTTAACCATCTCTCAGAACTTGTGAGACTGTGTGAATCAGTGCCATCTGGTGACTTCCAATAACAATGCACACGACTCCTGCAAAGCCTTTTGGGGGCCATTAGCATTGTGCTTCAGGTAGGCAAGAAGTTAAAATTAAACAACAGTAAACATTGTGTGTGTATTTATACAAAAACACAGAGGTATATAGGCCTTAATGCTTATGCTTAAGTGCTTTGCTGGACTGGGAACAGAATGCTCTGCATCTTGCAGGATTGAGGTCTTTGTCAATAATAGATTAGCAACAATGCTTCAGGAGTTAAACATTAGGTGCCTTGCAGAGGGGTTTTAGAGCACCGCATCACAATAAATAACAAATAATAAGCATGGGCTTTCATGACGTATAAAAAGGGGAAACCGCTAAGTTTGTCTATACTATGCTGGTAGCATCCCCCTGGAGATAGCCAATAAGAGTAAAACAAGTTCTACTTTTTGCAGAAAAGTGCAGTTTTCAATGTTTTCAAATCTCCATATTTTGTCTTTCGAGTATCATTATTAAAAAAGTAGGAAACTCAGACAAAAATAAGTGAAATGGGACTTCATTTATCCTGTGCCATCTCCAGTCTGTCCCCAGATTCTTAGGGAGTGCAGTGGTACTACCAGAGGGCATGCTAGTACATTATACAGAGTAGGAGCCAGTGAGCCTGGATATTAGGACCTGGAAAAGATGGAGAAGAGGGTATGCCTTTAAATCAGTTAATTACTGAGTGTCCCACTAATCTTGGTTATTTGAGCATGTAGCTCTAAAGCAGATAGATTTAAATGACTTTTTTTCTTCCAGAAAACAACCTTCACTTCAAGTCATCATTTATTGGGCTGGATTTTCTGAGATGAGCATAGTGTTCTTATTAGTTGGCACTGATAGCAGCTGAAGATTTGTGACAGAAATAAGACGTAACGTTCCCGAGCATTAATACAAATTTGGGAAGTGGTAGCAGTTTATTTTTCCTTATCTCAAAGGCATGGGATACAGTACAGTTGAGAAGTCTAGCAAAAGAACATTCTGAGAAGTTAGGACTGACAATGAGTTTTTGACTGAGTGCCCAGGTCCGTGACACTCTGCCTTTCACGTTGCTTAGCAACTCCATGTTATCACAAAGAAACTGATATTAAGTTGGAACAGGCTGGATATGGTAATTTACGTGGGAAGATACTAGTTTCTCTTGAAGTGGGAAAACCATTTTATTTCTATCAGCGTGACTTGGTTTCACATGACAGATTGTAGCACATCCCTCTTTGTGGACATTTTACCTAATAAGGTAAAGAGTAGCTCTGCTCTGGAAAGTGACTATGTAAAAATGACACCTTGTTATTCACTAGGTCTGCTCTCTGTCTATACTCGGATGTATCTACCAACATCGGTGACAAAAGTAGTTTGTTACAGCAGGTTACTGAGAGTGAGTTTGATTGTTAATAATTATTTATTATTTGTCTTACTATAGCACCTAAGAATCCCAGTCATGGACTCGGACCCCATTTTGCTAAACACTGAACAAAAAGGCGGTTTGTCTGCCGAAGAGATTACCGTCTAAGTTGGACCCCTTTCTTTTTTTGCATCGTCAACAGAATTATTTACTAAATTGCAGTTACACCTGTGCTTTACCCACTGAAAGTAATAGGGTGGCACATGTGCCACTGGTTGCTGAATTTGAAGGTCATGGGACTACACAGGTGTAACTCAAGGTGCTGTGTGAGAAGGAAAGAACCCAGCTACTTTCAGATCTGTGGAGGAGTGGCAGTTAGGGGAGGGAAAAAGTCTTTATTTATTAACTGAGCAAATTTGATACTGAAAGTTTTGTGACACAATAAACATGGAGCCCCACAAGGGGCATTTTTATAGTGGGGGTCAGGGTTTGAGTGGCGGGAGAGGGTGCACAAGGGGCTTAGGTTTAAACACAGAATGCCCTTTCTGAGATTTCTGGTTTATTTCAGGAGTTTTGTTTTAATCAAAACAATACAATTTTTGATTGTCTCTGGCTGCATTCCTGCCATGCAGCTTTCCATAAATGATCTCTAATATATACACCAACAAACAGGAAAGTGTGACTCCTCTCACTCAAGCCAGGCTAACTTGAGAGGGGTTACCTCGAGTTTTATTGATTTAAGATAACTCTGCATTGTGGGTCCTTACGGCTCCCTGTCTGGGCTTTTGGTCAGCAATATTGCTCTGTCTCACTGTGCTTGTTGTCACTGCAGAGTTAACTCATTTTATAACATGTGTCCACCCCCCTGAACTCAAGTCCTGTTCATACGCAAAAACCCTTTAGTGTGGTGGTGCCCTTAACTCGACTTGGCTGACCTATCAGGGTATGTCTACGCTGCAGCAGGGAGTGTGCCTCCCAGCCCAGATAGACAGGGTGGACATTGCAGCTTGTGTGGCAGCCCGACCCTCTGGGTCTGAGCTCGAGTAGATAGCTTGAGTCTCCACCAAAGCCACAGCACCCACACAGCTGTTTTTAGTGCACTAGCTGGAGTCCAGCTAGCACAAATTTGTCTACCCACACTAAGAGGTTTATACGCGCAGGCTCACACACACACTCACTGTTTTCAGTGAAAACATCACCTGAGTGTTAACTTGCAGTGTCACTCCTCTCACTCAAGCCAGGCTAACTTGAGAGGGTTACCTCGAGTTTTGATAATTTAAGATAACTCTGCATTGATGAATAGCCTTTAAGATCCTGAACCTAATTAGAGCCCATTGCCCCTAGGTAGCATCAAGCTAGCAGTGCTTCCCTGAGCAGACTCTTGCTAGAAGTTAACCCCCAAGCCCCACAAGCTGTGAGCTGGCTCAGTGGGGTATCTTCCTATGGGCACTATGGGACTGAGGTTTATGCGGGGCTGTGCAGTGTCTTCCAGTGATCAGCAAAAAACCCGCATACCCCCACCACACAGTGACTTTTCAGATCAGAACGATACTTTAAGCTGTGCCGCTCGTTGTTATTTGTATTGATTACAAGACTGCTTCCCATAGCTGCCAAGTTCTCTGCAGTCCCATACACAACATTTCTCGCTGGTGAGAAAAAGCAACTGATGTTTCACCCTTAAGAGCAAGCATGTGTGGGGAAAACAGAATCTATCTCCTCAAAAACCAATTTGTCTCAAAAACCAGAGGGACCTGGGGGAGCCAGAGGACCCCAGGGTGTTAGAGGGAGTTGGGTTGCTGGGATGGCTTGCTGTGAAAGGGAGCATGGAAGGGGGACGTGTATATGGCTGTTGGGAGGAGAGAGCCTGGAGAAGAATTACTGGGGTGAGAAAAGCTGGAACAGCCTAAGGGGGTGGTTGTCGGTGGATGAGATGGGAAGAGCCTTCCTGGGGCAGCTTGGGGAAAGAGTTGTTGGAGCCAGTGGTAGGGACTGGAGGATTGTTAGGGATGTGGAGGACCTGGATCAGCTACCCTCACCCTGCCCCAGCCTCTCCCCATTAGCCTCCTTAGTTCTGTCCCCTTCCCCTTCTGGCCCCAACTGTCCCATCAGCCCCCTATTCTGTCCCATGCCCCTCCCTTTCAGATGCTGTCTCTGCCTCCCAAGAGGCACACCGGCAAGGAGGATCAAAAACAAAGTGGAGGCAGAAAGGCTCCCTGAAAACAGCACCACAATCTCCCTCTCTCCCCACCCCGAGTGCTGGGAGGAGGAATTGTAGGTGTCTGTTGGTGAGTGTGTGAGATGTGAATGTGTGAGATCTCAGCAGAGATGTGGGTTTGTGGGACAGGGCTTTCAAATGCAAAACTCCGGAATGTCTTGAAGGGGTGAAGAATCCATGCTTTGTTTGTTTACTTACTAACTTACATAATTCGGTAATTTTCCTGTCCTTATTACACATTAGTAATGTTTTACTTGAATCCCGTGTCTCTTACCGAGTCTGAACTCAAGTAGCTAACACAGTAAAATACTTTAATGAAAGCAGATGAGTCTTCTGAGATTTTGCTGCATCGCAATATATTAAGTTAGTCATATTTTCTGAGAATGTTCAAGGGAACAAAAATTAGGGTATTTGTATGGGTACAAAAGAGGCCTCAAGGAGTTGTTATAGACAGTGTCCAAATGGAGGATGTATGACTGGGTGACTCAGTCAGGGGTGGGATATAGAGCTTGTCATCTTCAGGTTACTGTTTCATATCTAACACAGGCTTGTAATGAGCATGTGCCTAGAACTGATCTGACACCAGTCTGACTTTACAGGAGTTTCTCCTGACTTACACTGATGTAAGCAAGATCAGAATCAGGTCTCTCAAGCCTTCACTGTTTGAAGGCTATTTGGTGGCCTCTACATAACTTATGAGTAAGGCTACGTTTATGTCATGCACAGGGCCGACTCCAGGCACCAGCCGAGCAAGCTGGTGCTTGGGGCGGCAGCTTGTAGGAGGCGGCATTCCGCCCAATCCTAGGGTGGCATGGCTGCTTGTTTGTTTGTTTTTGTTGTTGTTGTTGTTCCGCTCCAGCCGCTCTGTAGGGGGCAGCGGCATGGAGGATGGGAGCACCCTGCAGCAAGCCCGGCAGGGAAGCCCACGTCCTTCCCTCCCAACCGACTGGAGTGGTGCGGAGCCCTCCCGGCAGGGGGCATGGCGGGAAGGGCCGTGTGGCAGCGCCCCACTGAAGCCCTGGCCGCCCCCCTTCTATCTCTCCCCCTGCCCCCTCCCCCCCCCCCCCCCCGCTAGCTAGGGCACATCCTGGCTCCGGCCGTGCCGCAGGGTTTTTTTTTTTTTTTTTGCTTGGGGCGGCCAGAAAGCCAGAGCCGGCCCTGGTCATGCAGGTCATGAAAGTCATGAAATCTGTGACTTCCAGGGACCTCTGTGACATTTTCTGCTTCAGCCCCTGGGGCCATGGGACTGGAGCTGGCAGCCAGCGGGGCCAGGCAGGGTTCAAGCCGTGGGCAACAGCATCCTCAGGATCCCCCTGCAGGGTTCCAGTGACAGGTAACAGTCTCCTCAGGGTCTCTTTGCGGGGTTCCCACAACAGGCAACAGCCTCCTTAAGGGGGCCCTCCTCAGGGTTCCAGCGACTTTGGTAGATAATCTCACTATTGCCTACCACAAATCTGACAAATGGTTGGTAGACTTCTTGGTTTTGAAAATACAATAGCAACACGTTCTCAGACTGCATGCTTTTCAAAAATTCCTTTTCATTGTTGTTGATAACATAGCTAGACTATGATTACCATATTGTGCTAAAAGATTAGATTTTTTTTCTGTGTACAGTCAATTTTTAAAACCTAAACCAAACTCTTATTTAGTTAAAAATCTAATTTTAGGCTAGGCTAATCCTCAAATTGTGAATAAAGTCCTCAATAATATAAAATGACTGAAAGATGGATTTAATAGTTCTTTGTGTTTAACTCTAAGCTTTGAATCAAAAGAAGGTACAGTACTGGATTTAAAATCCCTTTCTTTGATTGATACCTCTTTACATGGCTTTTCAGTTTAAGATGTTTAAGCTGGAATTTATCTGCTGAAGTGAAATGTAATTGTATTTGTAAATAAAATGATTTTTCTTCATTGCAGAGTACAGACAACTCAAATGTATCTGTAATTGCCCAGAACAAGAAGTGCTTTGACAATGACATTGTTTGCTCTAAGAGCGTTTTGATCTCTGTTGGAGACACTGAGATTTATTTTAGTGAACCTTCTGACAAACAGGTTAGTTGTTCTCTTTCCTTGTTTGGATGACCCTTTAAAGTACATGTCTGAAACACACAAATTTAATTTATTAAACTGAGTCTCATTCAATCTAAAGTATCAAAAACATCCAAGCTTGATGTAGCTTGGGTTCCTTTGAAAATTCTGTTTCTTCACTGCTTTTTCAAGCCCCCTTTCCCTTTCCCCTTCCACACCCATATTGGTCCCACTGGGAAGAATGCTTGGCTGCTGCTGTTCCAATGGAGCCAAGGAGTTTTTGAATTTGTTTGTTTCTGTCCATGTGCTTTTGTGACGGAAGGCAGCATCTGAGCCAAAATAACTACAAATAAAATAAAAATTCTTAAAACAAAACAGCTGAGGCAATGCTCCCTAGTTGCTCGATAACATGCTAGGGTTAAGCTATACTTTAAAATACTCTTTGGGCTAGTTATTAGTTGGCTGTATGTCTTGGTTGTATGCATTATAGAATTGCTGTTGTAGATCTTTCACAAATATCCATTTCTGACAGAGAACCGCCAGAGGACAGGAAAAAAACCCAACATATCAGCTTTGGAAGGCTGGATATTATACAGTGGTACACTTTCCAGAACAGGAAATTACAGTCCTGTGGGACAAGAAGACAACGATACATGTCAAAGTTGGACCTCGGTGGAAGGTGAACCAAACTGTAAACTTGATATACAATGTATTTTATATTACAAAGAGGTTCATTCATACTGAAAGAAATACAGTGTGGGGTGGAAATATGGGGAGGCCCTTGGAATTCAGTGTATTAACATTTTATCTTTGGGCACTTTTGAAACCTGGTTTAGATCACAAAGCAAAGATGGATCCAAAGCAGAATATTGGATATAAACTCCTTGAACTTGGATTTTTTTCCTCCCAGATACGAACCTCATAGCTGAGGCCATTATGTGGTCACAAGTTCTATGACTTTGATGGTCTCACTCTTGGTGTATATTTATCAATAATCTAAAAACCTTGGCACAATTTAGCAGAATTCAGCCCAATATATTCTGCTAAGAATCTCAGTTGGTAGGTTGCAGGTCAAGTAACAGCAACATTTACAGCAACCTATAAGAAATTGAATGCTGGCTGCCTACACTATTCCTGGATTAAGCTAGCACTGTCATTCTTTAACTCTCATAAGCAATAATAAAATGAAATTATCTCAAATTGAGAAAAATAAATACAGGCCAAATTGTGATTTCATTAGGAGTTCTTGAGGAATAAGTTACTATTTGGCATAAGCAAGTGTGTCAGAATCTGGCTTTAAATGAGTAACAAGTACTCGTAGAGTCTGAGGTTTGCACTAGATATTGAAATCAATATCTTTGCTTGTCTTCTAACCATAGGAGTGTTACACTGGTAAAGCTGCTTTCAGTCAGGTTATTTTAGTAATTCAAAGATGTTTCAGGTAGTAGCACGAAGCATACTGTCAAGATGCTTTCAGTGCTCCAAATGCAACTGTTGACTTCTGTGGAATAATCATTATTGTCTTTGTTTTTAATTGACATCCCTGGTAATACATTCCACTGCTCTCCTGTGACATTCAGGTATTAGTGTGACCCAAATTAAGGCGAGAAGAGACTGAGATGATACAGTTGTAGAAGAGACAGCTCAGTTTATTACATACTCACATTTTGGGATTAAAATGAACACGGGCAAACACCCAGCCAGGGAAAAGGATCTAGAAAAGAAATAGGAGACACTCTCTGAGCACCTACCAAGGGTATGTTTAAATTGCAGTCAGGTGTGACTTCTGCACATGTAGACAAATTAGATCTAGCTTTGATCTAGCTATCTCCAGTAACAATAGCAGTGACAGCAGCACAGGCTGTACAAACCCACCCAGTTTCCTTGGTATGTACTTAAGTAGCTAGCCCGTTGCTGCTTGTGCTGTGCTATTCTGCTATTGTTATTCAAGCTAGCTAGATCCAAGCTAGCTCGGGTTTGTCTACACATGCTACAGTCACACCTCTGACTGGAGTGTAGACATACCCTCAGGTGTCAACCATGAATGCACATGCTCAGAGAGAGGTTCTGAAGGGGCCCCTCAGCAAGAGGAGTTATAGTGCCCATACAAGGACACCAATACATCACACACTTCTCCCCCTCACACACACCTTTCTCAGAGACTTCAGCTCAACCAAGAAAGGGGCTGCAGTAGTAGGACCTAAAGCGCATGCCCCAATATTAAGAGTGCTACAGGTGACTGGCTTGTGCATAACTGTTGATATGAATGCCCTCACTATTCTAACTTGGATATAGGAAGAAGGTCTTAATGATCATTATTTAGTCAGACTCCAATGGTTTGCGGTAATGTATCGGAACTTTTGGCTTTTGACTTGGATCGTACAAATGTCAGCTTTTAGAGGGAGTTTTGTAGAGACCCCAGTCCCTTTATTCAGTCAGAAAGTAAAGATGCATTCTGGGAAGCAGAAAATAGAATAACAAATGAAAATATAATTTTCTGCTTTTAAAACCTTTAGTTCGGAGGTCTAAATATAGTGGCACTTCAAATATCGTCAAGGTGTGGGTCAGGGTTATAATCACCCTGTAAACTTGATATTAAGGCAACATTAATTTAGTTTCTTCTCCCTTAAAACTATTTAAAAAGTAAAACCAAAAATGTTTGACCACTGTCAATAATCAAACTGTAATTACAAACCAATCAAAAGATGTTTAAAAATTTTCAATTTATGTTTTAGGGTAAATTAGCAGGTTTGTGTGGAAATTTTGATAAATATACTTCAAATGATCTGACTACATCAAACAACATGGAAGTGAGAAATGCTCAGGTTTTTGGAGAGAGCTGGGCAATAGGACAGGTAAGTAACATATCCATTCACCAACTTAGAAATAAACAGTATGGAAAGTTAATTACTGTATAAAAGAACATGTAAACATTTGGAGTGCTGACATTTTCCAAATTGCCAGTCAAATCAATGTATGGGAGGGACATTTGGATACTTACGGAAGAATCTTTGTCTATAAACTTTATATGTGGTATAAAGATACCCCTGTATCTCAGTAAGTAGATGATGTTAAGTTTAAATGAAAAACCAAACCAAATAGTTTTGGGGATGGTTTTTAGGAAACAAAATAATTGTTTTACAACAGAGTCCTGGTTCATGCTATAGTGATATCAATTTTAATATTAATATATTGGAAAAACTAGAATCTGCAAATTTCACATCTAGATCTGAACTTCCCCACAGTTTGGGAATCTGGTATTTTGGACTGGATCCAACTTTAAGAAAATGTCTTGTTATTTCTTCTCCCATGTTAGAGGCCTCTGTTGAAGCAAGCATGTTCTGATTGTCAGAACTGTCATCTGCAAATCTTAGAATTTGCCTGCATGCAAATGATAGCAAGACAGACTATTTCCACAGTGTTGGGCTAGACATCTTGACTCTCTGGGTGCTGTGCCCAGAATGGCCTATGAAATCAGATTCAGGTTCACTCAGTGATTTTAAAAATGTGGTTTATAAACAAAGATTAATCTAGCAGAGAAAATGAGATCAAATGATGGTTGCTGGTAAAAGGGGCTGGGGTACAGGGAGCATCAGTCACTGGTTCTCTACAAGTCTATTTGTTTGACTGAAATTTAATACATAACTGGCATTTAGAGTGACCAGATGTCCTGATATTTCGGTGTCGTGATCCGCTGGCAGCACTGTTGTTTCTTTTTGCTCACAAAGGGGCACCCCCCCTTTGTGTCCCGATATTTTCTTCCCCTCATCTGGTCACCCTACTGGCATTGCCTGGTATAGTTAGGAAAACCTTATTAAAAGGTCATCTCCCTGCTAAAGCAGAATTGTTCCTGAGAGTAATTTTCTAGTATTTTGTCCAGGCTAGTTTTAAAATTTTCAAGTGATGGAACTTCCATCATTATTTCACAGCCTAATATATCTCCCCAAAGGGAAATTTTCCCAAATTTTCCCTTTCTTAATTTTCTTCAATTACTACTTTGTTATAAACCTGTGTGTCACCAAAATAATTATTTTCCCTCCTTTGTGTTAATGCCCCCAAACATTATAGACCAGGGGTCGGCAACCTTTCAGAAGTGGTGTTCCGAGTCTTCATTTATTCACTTTAATTTAAGGTTTCGCGTGCTGGTAATACATGTTAACGTTTTTTAGAAGGTCTCTCTCTATAAGTCTATATATTATATAACTAAACTAGTGTTGTATTGTAAAATAAACAAGGTTTTCAAAATGTTTAAGAAGCTTCATTTAAAATTAAATTAAAATGTTGATCTTACGCTGCTGGCCCACTCAGTCCGTTGCTGGTCTGGGGTTCTGTTCACCTAGGCTGGCAGCGGGCTGAGTGGGGCCTGCGGCTGGGACCCCGGGTGGCAAGGATCCGGCAGCCAGAATCCCAGACCAGCAGCAAGCTGTGCGTGGCCGGGACCCCAGACCGGCAGTGGGCTGAGCAGCTCAGCCCACTGCCGCTCAGGGGTTCCATCCGCTGGCTTCTGCCAGCCGGGATCCCAGCTGCTGGACCCACTCAGCCCGCTGCCGGTCTGGGGTCCCGGCCCTGCCACATACAGTGAGTACCTACCTTCTCCCTGGTTCTGGCCCACTCTCTTCCTCTCTCTGCTCTGAGCCGAGGGTGGGAGTGCACTGAGCACAGGGCTGGGGGTGAAGGGTCTGGCCAGGAGCTAGAATGAGGGAGGGGGCTCAGGGTTGGGACAAGAGGTTTGGGTATGGGGCACTTACCTGGGCAGCTCCCATTTGGTCCGAGGGGTGCAGGTGGGAATGTGGTGTGTGTGTGTGTGTGTAGGAGCTCCCATTTGGTGCTCAGGGTGGGGGTGGGGATGTGGTGGGGTGCATAGGGTGTCGGGGGGCAGGGTATGTGGGGGGGTGGAAGAGTCAGGGCAGAGGGTTGGGGGCATGTGAGGAGGGTGCAGGTGTCAGGGAAGGGGGGCTGGGTATGTGGGGGGTTGCCAGAGTCAGGGCTGGGGTCGTGGGGGGGTTGTGAAGGAGTCCAGCAGAGGCTGGGTGTGTATGAGAGGGGTACGGGGCTGCGGAGCTCAGGGCAGAGGGCCCTGTGTGTGTGTGTGTGGGGGGGGGTCAGGGCAGAGGGCTGGGTGTATGTGGGGGGGGTCAGGGCTCAGGGCAGAGGACTGTGCTGTGTGTGGGAGGTCAGGGCAGGGAGTTGGGGTGTGTGTGCCCCTATTCCACCCCACTTCCCCAAGGCCCTGCCCCTGCTTCTTCTCTGCAGACCCCGGGACTCCCATGCCCCATCCAACCACCCCGCCTGGGATCCCACCCCCTATCCAACCCACCCTGCTCCCTGTCCCCTGACTGCTCTGACCCCTATCCACCCCCCCGCCCCTGACAGACCCCGGGACTCCCATGCCCCATCCAACCCCCCCTGTTCCCTGACTGCCCCCTCCAGAGACCCCCCGCCCCTAACCATCCCGCCCGGGATCCCACCCCTATCCAACCCACCCTGCTTTCTGTCCTCTGCCTGCCCCCACCCCTTATCCAACCCCCCCAGACCCCTTACCATGAGGTTCCTAGCAGCATGTTCTGCTCTGCGCAGAGCCAGACACGCTGCCCTGCCCCTCAGAGCGCTGCGCGCGTGGTGGCATGGCTCCAGGGGAGGGGAGAAGGCGAGGGCAGGGCCGGTGGCTTGCTGCACTCAGCCAGGCGCTCCGGCCCGGGAGTGCGGACCCCACGGCTTGCCGCGCCGGAAGAGTGGGGCCATTTGCCCACCCCTGCATCAGGGTGTGCCTAGGCACACCCTGTGCGCACGCCTATGCTTCTGCCCCCATGGGTAGGGGGGAGAGAGAAGAGTGGGCCGGGCTGGGCGGGATTTTTAATGGCATGATGCTCCAGCAGGCAGCAGAGTGCCATTAAAAATTGGCTCTTGTGCCGTCTATGGCACGCGTGCCATAGGTTGCCGACCCCTGTTATAGACTGATATCATGTCTTTGCTTAGCCAGCCAGTACATATTTTACTCTCTCTAATCTTTCCTCACAAGGAAACCACTCTAGTCTCCCTCATTATTCTTTCACTTTGTCAATATCTTTCTGGTAATGTGGTGGCCATAACTGTGCAGCTGCATCAGATCATCAGAAAAGAGATCATAACGTTCTGCTCCATGACGTGGTGCCTCTGTTTATCCAGCCCAGCTTGCTCTGGCTATTTTTGGAGCTGCATACTGTTGCAAAGTCATGTCTAATTTCCTGTCTGTGATCAGCACTAGGTCTCTGTCACCATTGCTGCTCCCCAGATTTTTCTTTCCCACCCTGGCGACACATGTTGGATGAATCTGCATTCAGCAACTTGAGTGCCCTTTTGTTAAACTTTCCTGCCCATTTGTTTTTCATTTTGAAGGAGGAGATTCAAAAAGGGAGTTGAGTATCTCCGTCATTTTTGAGTTATCTTGATGATCTTTGGCTCTGTTTTTTATGAGTTAATCTGTTCCTACTGCTGCTTCTTCATTTGAATATATAGGGCTAAATCATCCCTAGTGTGATGCCTTTTAAAGTCAATGGCAAAACACCAGGGATGGATTTGCCCCATGATGTTCTGTTTGTGATGTTACAATTGGTTGCTCTGGAAACGATTACACTGTGTCACAAATAAAAGAAAATGTTTTCATGTATGGAGCATGAAGCAGGAACATCTGAGTTCTTAAAAACAAAATGCAAAGGTTAATTTTCATGCAAATGTTTTCAATTATAAAACACGGGAACGGAGGGGGGCAAACGTATTTGCTGTTTAACACTGCTTTCTCTGCTCCCTGGCAATGGGAGTTTTGCTATATCCCAAAAGTAAGTCTCTTGTAAAACAAACAAAAAACAAGAACAAAAACATAGTTCATATAAATAGTTTAAACACATTTTGTGTTTTTTTTTTCAAGTGTAAAAGTCCAAATGAAACCATAAAGCCATGTGAGGTGCATCAGAGCAAGTTCCCCTATGCCAAAAGGGAATGCTCAATTTTGTACAGTGATGTTTTTGCCCCTTGTCGAAATGTGGTAAGTTTATACTTTATTAACTATTCAAAGATGAACATATTGATTCTGAATCTCTGGTAGCAAAATATTCAAGAGTCAGTAATTAATTCCTTGTTACAGTACAACTGAAAGCCATTGACTCAGCCCCCAGTGCTGCAAGGATTTCTGTGTGGGTGAACTCCTGTGCTTGTACAGAGCTCCTTGCAAGATTGGAGCCAAAGTCTGGATCATAAAGCTATAGAACAGTTGGTGGGATTTTCAGTATTATTAGATGTCATGAACATGACCCTCTTTCAGATAACGGAAAGTTTTGGGTTACCAGTTTGGAAAATCAAGTTTCTACTGTATTAGTGTATTTGTACATGATACGTACCTACAAATTTCTATGTTGTTAACTAAGTTTAAGACTATTCATATGCATCATGGGATTCTGAAAATTTGATAACCACAAGCATTAAATGCACATGATATGAGAAGTTGGAGACACATGTATAGCTTTTATCTCAGGTGGCTGTCTTCTGTCATTTGTCCTGCTCAATCTGCATATGAGGATGCTGGGGGAGAGAGTGAGAAGATTTGGACGTCAGAGCCATGATAACATAATTGACTGGCAACTAACCTTTTTATCAAATGTGTGGTATCTTGGCTTTGCTGGTACCTGGCTAATAGGGGCTTGGATTACAGCAACTTGTCTAAGGCTCAATACAGACAAGGTGGAGATGATGCAGATAGCTTGAGGAAAGTGTGACAAGGGAAGTCTCTGATCCCATTAATAAGGGTTTGCTGAGCCTTTATCAAATAGTTTGTAATTTGCATGTTTGTCTGGATTTCTGATTGTATCTGCCTATTCAGGTGCCTTCAGTTACCAAAAGGGCCTTTTTACAGCTAGTTCGTGCTGCTGCAGTTTACTGCTATTGGTAGCCAAACTAGATAGATTAAAGCTAGCTCGAGTATGTCTACACATGCAGGTATGCTGGAACAATTTGTCTAGCGAGGGTACTGAGATCCATTAAACCAAACTGTAAATCCTGTAAATGATGGACACCACTTCAAGCCAAAGGGGTGTGCCCCTAGTTCCAACACCTATGTACACATGCTGCAATTACCCCCCTTAATTGCAGTATAGGCATTGGTGCTTGCCACAGTTGTTCTTTATGACTTCTAGACATAACGAATGGTATCTCCAGATGGCCTATCAGAAACTGAATCTCTTGACTTTCAGGGCATGGTGTAAGGACTACCAATTTGGTCAGAAATTTGCCTGATGGAGCAGTTACAGTGTTATACATAGTTAAACTATGGAGTGAGTAGATTTACTCATATTGACATTAGCCAATATTTTAGGAATTTTTTGAGCATCAGCCTGTGATGAATATATTCTCAAAATATAAAATAGAAATGAAATCCTCAGAAGGTAAACTTTTTTCTCTAAAAACAAACAAAAACTTAAGAATTCTGTTTTTTGTTGTGCACTCACTTTTCTCTATTTTACCAGTATTTGGGATCATTTTCAAACAATGGCACTTAAATTGCATTGGCAAAATTATGTTCACGAGAATTCACCTCACGTGCAAAACATGAAGTTGCATATCCAATTGTGTATTTGCATATGTACACATACCTTTGGTGTGCAACACATTTTGCAGGTGCAAGTACATTCCAGGTGTATATACCACTTAGACCTCATTGTTTGAAAATTTGGCTCATGGTGTCTCATAGTTTTCAGTAAAGCAGCCATTCTGAGTTATTGATTGTGATACAATTTCTGTAGACCTAAAATGTGTTACCAATGATTGATTTAAAACTACTAAACAAAGCTCCTCATTGTTTAATATTTCCAGCTTTTAGAATTGCAGTAAGAATTTTTATGATTATTTAAGGTTGCCTCAGCCTGACAAAGGGTTATTTTATAATTCAAGTTGCAAAAATAATGCAGTAGTTTCTTTCTTTTTAAGTTTTAGAGTTCTGAACGGCATGGGGAAGCAAATGGATGTGTGGGCTAATGCAAATCTGGGGAGATATAAGACAAATGAGAGAGAAAATCTTGAAAACACAGAAATATTTTATTTTTGTTTAAATGACAACAGCTCCAGAAATGCAGTCACTTTTTCTCAGACATTCTATTTCTTGCCAGAGAACTACACTGATTTTATTTTTAAAGTAAAGTAAATCGATTTGTAAAATTGCTCATCAAGCTCTTCCTTTCATGTTGTTAATGTAAAACTACAGATCTTACACTAGATGGCAGTATTTACCTTATAAGAATAGAAAATCATGAACTTTGGCTAAATGTTGTAACCATTGTAAATGTTCATAATCACTAAATAGCAAGAGTGTTGGCAGGCGTACCCCATGAACTTTATGATATACACTTTTGGTTTTCTAGACAAGCAACATTGTTTGGGCAACTTGAAAGTTGTTCAGTGTTCTTCATCAAGACTTGAACACACTATTGGGGGCCTGCAGCTGTACAGTACTGCTATTGTTGGGAAGCACACTGTGTGCAACGGCAGACCTCCCTATGAAGACAATGACGTTACTGTGTGTACGTGATTGTGCACAGGGGGTGGGGGGATGCTACTGCAAGATCAGTCAGTGCTAGCCTGTGCGGACAAATCTAGTTATACCTATGTTAAAAGATAAAGTAATTTACCCAGGCATTAGAAAATGTTCAGATTTCTATGACAGACTTTGAGGGTTGAATTCTGCTGTCTTTCTAAACACAGAATTCAATTTGAAATTGGTGGGAGTTTTGGTGCAAAGTGATGGCAAGGTGGGGCCCACATGTTCAATTGCTTTTTTTCCCCTTCACTTTTCAGATTGATGTGACTTCATTTGTCAAAAATTGCCATACAGACACATGTAATTGTAATCTTGGTGGGGACTGTGAGTGTTTGTGTACAAGCATTGCAGCTTATGCTTACAAATGCTGTCAGCAGGGTGCAGCAATTCATTGGAGATCTCCCTCTGTCTGTCGTAAGTACATGATTGATCATGTCCCCAGAAACCACAATAAAGAAACACCGGATTATCTGACCTTTTAATGATTGATTTCTGTTGACACATAAGGAAAAAGAAAAGATAAAAGTTCTCATTGACAATACAAATGATCTGAAGTGGGATAGGAGAAGCTATAATATATATTTACTTCTGCTCTAAATTTTTCATGCAGTCCATGCATTAACAAGTTAGTCATTTAGAACTGGATTTACATCCCTCTATAAGGAAACGGGCTATGATCACAATATTTTTGTATAGGTCCATCAATGGCTATTAGCCAGGATGGACAGGGATGTGTTCCTAGCCTCTGTTTGCCAGGTGCTGGGAATAGGTGACAGGCAGGGCCGGATAAACTTTCCTGTGGGCCCGGGGCTATTAGATTTTGTGAGGCCCCCATATACAAGTCTTTTTTCTAATTTAAAACAAAATGATCACAATTATGGCATCAAGGCTATTAATACTATACTAAACTTGCCTTTTAATTAACATAAAGCCATTTTGTGGTTACATTTCAGTTTTAAAACTGTAGACTATAGTTAAGTTAATTCAAAATAGCCTATTTCTTACCTTAGAACAGCTGTTACATTGGTTTCTTTTTGGGAGGGAGTTTGGGTGCAGGAGGGGGCTCCAGGCTGGGGCAGAGTGTTGGGGTGCAGGAGAGGGTGAGGGGTGTGGGCTCTGGGAGGGAGTTTGGTGCAGGAGGGGATTCTGACCTGGGGCGGGGGGTTGGGGTGCAGGAGGGGATGCGAGGTGCAGGCTCTGGCCAGGAGGCGCTTACCACAGGCGGTTCCTGGCTGAATGTGCAGTAGGGCTCAGGCAGGTTGCCTGCCTGCATGCCGCGGCCCACGCCACTCCCAGAAGCGTCCGGCTGCTGGCACGTCTCTCACGTGTCTCCGTGCGCTGCCCCCACCCGCAGGTTCTGCCCCCACAGCTCCCATTGGCTGGGAACCAGCCAAAGGGAGCTGCGGGAACAGTGCTGGGGGCGGGGGCAGGGTGCGGAGACACATGAGAGATGTGCCAGAGCCGGCTGCTTCTGGGAGCGGTGTGGGGCCACGACATGCAGGCAGCCTGCCTGAGCCTTGCTGCGCCGCTGGACTTGTAGTGGCCTGGAGATTGCGATCGACTTCGCAGAGGCTCCAGGATCAACCAGTGATCTTGATCGACTGGTTGGTGATCACTGAATTGTATATAATTATGGATTTATTTTTGCGGGGCCCCCCGTAGCCCAAGGCCCTGGGCTGTAGCCCCTAAAGCCCCTGCATTAATCCAGCCCTGGCGACAGGGGATGGATCACTTGGTGATTACCTGTTCTGTTCATTCCCTCTGGGACACCTGGTATTGGCCACTGTCGGAAGACAGGATACTGGGCTAAATGGATCTTTGGTCTGACCCAGTATGGCTGTTCTTATGTATACCTTTGTCCTTAAAGTAGCCTCCATATTAGAGTATGCTACTTTCAAACTCTCGTTGTGAGTTTGCCATCAGATATGACATATTTTACATCTAACTTCACTATGAAAAAAGTGTTCTTCAATGGATGATTCAGTAATGGATATTTGGTGCTTTAAAACAGCAGTGTCGACACTTCCAGTTGAACACAGATGTGTGTCTAGTAATGATATCCTATGGAAATAGATCCACTAATTGAAACACATTAAGGAAAACAAAACTTTCTTAGATCAAAGTGAATTACCATGCTGTGACCTTGATTTACGGTGACTCAGGGTTGTTAACAGATATGAATTTTATTGATGGCGTTTAATGATGTATCTATTTTGTTCTCTTTCAGCTTATAATTGTGAATATTACAACCAAGGTACGTAGTATTTATGTAAAGAAAAATATTTCTCTATTGGATGCATCCTCATCTCTCAAAATTGCTTTATGAGCATTTTTATCATTATAATCCACACTGTTTCTTGCCATACCATATGACCCTCTATATGCTAGAAGGAACCATATTTTGAAACAATAGTTTAAATATGGTTACCCTCTCAGTTAGTTTTGTGCAGGATTTAGCTGCTGCTATGGCCAAGGCTTGGGCATGATTTTTGAAAACAAATTTTAAAAATGTTTTTCAAACTTTGCTTTCTCTAGTATAGCCAAGATCTATATGTATGTAGGAGGCCAAATCCTTCCCAAGTCAGTATGGCCTGATATTTCTCTGGTTAGTGGAAGTTAATGGTTTTTCAATATTTCTGTTCCATGAACGTGTAAGATGTCTTGAACTATGCACCAGCAGCTCAGCTAGTTAGCAAACTGACACCTGCGGGACTTCCAAGGGTACTGAGACAATGGTTACATGGATACAGGCCTCACAGTGATTAGCTAAAACACTTGTGTCTGTCATCTGGGATGTAACTTGAGACATCCTGCTGTAAAAACACAGCCCTCTACCATAGCAAAGAAAAATCTCTGTTAACTGTAGTGGTCCTAGAGGTTGTCTCGTTTCTGGGCCTCTAGGCCCTGCAGTTGGATTGCATAGTAACAAAGTCTTGAGTACATTAGACATTCTCAACCATTAGAAGGCAGCAGTGACATATGTTAGCCAGAAATATTGCATGTCCTTTTCAATATTTGCCCTTCCATGCTAATATCATGATGTAATTGTACTAGGGTGACCAGATAGCAAGTGTGAAAAATCAGGACGGTGGTGGGGGGGTAATAGGTGCCTATGTAAGAAAAAGCTCCAAAAATCGGGACTGTCCCTATAAAATCGGGACATCTGGTCCCCTAAATTGTACTGCTCTCTTGTAATCTGATCCCTTATTCCGAGGCAGGCTTTTTCCCTGTCTCACCAGCCTGGACTAGAGGCAGACTGTAACATTTCATTGGAAACAAGCATCTGTGTATGTGTGTGCATGCGCCTTTGCCTTGTGTACTTGCCATGGTCTTTTAATCAGAAAAGTGTGGGTCAGGCTGAGTTCAAAGTAGCTTTGGCCTATATAATATTTGCAAGGGCTCACACAGCTTTATAGATGAACCTAAAAATCTTCCCCTCCTCTGCACCTTACTCCATTACGAAAGATATCTAACAATATTTTTTCTCTACATGTCCCATCTATTTCATGGGACTTCTCTCATATGAAAGCCATGAAAGCTTTTTTGACAAGCATATAAGTTAGTCTCTAAGGTGCCACAAGGACGCCTCATTGTTTTTGCATACTATTCAAGGGATTCAAACTACTGACACATTAGTGTACAAGCTGTGTGTTTGATGTTGTTATATATACTTATTACCATTTTAACCTTCACCGCAGTGAACTGCCTTTGTAGACAGTGAAATTATAATTGTGTTTCTTACAAAATGAATAGTATCACTATATATTGCATCTCTAATGTTACTGTATTAAAATGAATCTAAAAAGTTAATTGATTCAGTGTGAATTATAGCAAAACTGGAGATCTGAGCTTGTTATAGGCTTTCTGAATAGTTCTCACTCTTAGTAATTATTTCCTCATTATAAAAGTTTTTGTACATGGGTGCATCCAGACAGGAATTGCTCTGACTCATTGAGAGGTTCTACTAAATCCCCTGCTTGCACTATGTTAGCTTGGTTTATGTCCTGTTTATTTTATTGCTAGTGTTTCTGCTGGGTGATATTCTGTGATCTACGTGATGCTGGATGATAATATTGTTCCCTTCTGGTTTACAAATCTAATAGCCCTGATCCTGCAAGTTGCAATGCGTAGGTGGACTGCTGCACCCATGCAGAGCCATGTTAACATCAGTGGGGCTCTGTTAGTGCATTGTAAAATGCAAGATTGGGGCTTATCAGTTTACTTCATATTAATATTAATAGGATAACAGATATTTTCTGTGAAAATATCATAGTCTTGGTACTTTCAAGAATGGC
Organism: Trachemys scripta elegans; assembly: GCF_013100865.1. Taxonomy (NCBI): domain Eukaryota; kingdom Metazoa; phylum Chordata; order Testudines; family Emydidae; genus Trachemys; species Trachemys scripta. The sequence continues at coordinate 70,800,335 of NC_048298.1, forward strand.
TCCTTAAAATGACAGAAATATTCATAACAAACTTCACCTTCATGACTTCATTTCTTAGAACTGCATGGCATGCTTCTTGGATCCTGGAACCAAGACATTACACAAACATTGAAATCTTGGCTAGATCCAGTGGTAGCATTGCATAATGGTGTGTCATTACCCAGAATACCATCTGGACTGTAGAACAGCTGTGTCACCTCAACTCTCCAACTGGGGATGCCTTTTACACTGCTTCACTGTGAGAGCAACCACTCTTGGTCTGCTCACACACAGCCTCCAGCATGTAAATTACTCCCAGTTATACTGTATGAGTGCTATAACCAGCCTCTCTGCAGAGCAACACCAGCAAATTCCCAGTTCCGGATTTCCCCACCGAAATGTGCGTCTTGTACTTCCCAGCCCTCTCTTGGACAACACAAGCTCATATGAAGTCCGTCATTTTATTACTAGAAAATGATATGCACAAATCCTGTTATCTCCAATGGAGTTTCCCAAACACACTGGTCTAGGTAAAATAATAAAACAAGTTTATTCACTACACAAAGATAGATTTTCAGTGTTTAGAGGTAATGAAACATAAAAGTCAGAATTGGTTACAAGAAAACAAAAGTAAACGCACAGTGACTCACTGAGGGGAGTGGGCAGCTCACGCCTGTTTTGGCAGCAGGACCCAGCTGGGGTCCATCCCCCTGGCAGCTTCTCTGGTTTGACATGCAACTGCCACTCCCCACACAGAGCCCATCCATCGCCTGTGTCAGAACCTTCTTCTTACCTGACCAGGGGAAAGGGATATGCAGTAGGGAAGGGGGTTAGTGGGAGTTGTAGTGCCTCCTTAGCAGATCCATCACACTAGATTATGGCTAGAGCCCTTGTGTTCTTCACAAACATGAAATAACACAAAAATAAAATGAAAAATAATATATAAAACAAGAACACTCACCTGGCAGCAGCTGCTCCTATCCCATGGGTAGGGCCCTACCAAATTCACAGCTGTGAAAAATGCATCACGGATCGTGATATCTGGTCTTTTGTGTACTTTTACCCTATACTATAAGGTAAAAGTATACAAAATACACAGCTTTTCTCAAACTGGGGGTCTCAACCCAAAAGGGGATCACAAGGCTATTGTAGGAGGGTCATAATATTGCCACCCTTTCTTTTGTGTTGCTGCCAGCAGCACTTCTTTCAGAGCTGGGCACCTGGCTAGCAGCCACTGCTCTCTGGCCACCCAGCTCCGAAGGCAGTGCAGAAGTAAGGCTTGCAATACCATGACCCTTTTTGGGTCAGGACCTCCAGTTTGAGAAAGTCTGGGGGTCTTAAGGGCTTTACATGTTTATATTTTGCCATTTTAAAATACATATTCATGGTTGTTACAACACCATGAAATTTAAGATTTAAATATCTGAAACCATGAAATTCAAGATTTAAAAAAATGCTATGACCGTGAAATTTACAAAAATGGACCGTGAATTTGGTAGGGCCCTACCCATGGGGATGGGCCTGGCTCCTTGCTTCTGCAAACTGATGCACACAATCTCAGAACAGCTCAGGTTTGGCCTGGCTGCCCTTCCCTTCTGATGGAGGAAGGTGCACAGGCAGGCCAAGTTTGAGTGAGTGATGCTGTGACCTGTTACTACTTTTTGGCCGGAGTGGCTAGCCAAAAATTCAGGGTCTTGCAGGCTTTTCCAGTTATGAGGAGAAATTGATGATGCAGTCTGGTACCTTTGAGGCAATCTTGTTTGTTTGCAAAAAATGTAGAAAGTCCTGTTTCCCTGAACACAGGAGGAACCAAAACAAAAGATCATTTCTTTCCTCACAGCCCAAACTTGCTAGCCAGCACCAAAACCAGATGCCATCTTTGTAGACTTCTCTCAGTGTCATACACCAGACTTGTCCAGGCTGTGTCTGGTTTACTTCCTTTTATCTCTCTGTTTTTTATCTGGTCTCTTTTCGAGTCAGTTCCTGTGTGGAGGGTGGTGATTATGCCCAGCAGCGTCAATTACATTTTGTGTAACCCACAGCAATAGTAAGAAGTGAAACCTTGTAAAAAAAATTATATATATTTGTGAATCTTTCCACCAGAGCAACATCAGGGTCAAATGTTTGCCTCATCAATGTTCTTGTAGTTGACAGCTGTAGGTCAACAACTTGGAACTTCATGTCTACTTCCCTCTGGCCTTACTGGATAGATGCAGAGATCAAATTCAATGCCCATTGGGGAATAGTGGTATTACAATTCTTTCAATATTTTATTCCATATTTCATCATCTGTGTGTAAATATGACACCTTCAGTTTACCACCAGGAGTGGGTAGAGGAGGAAATATGTAGAGGAGGAAATTTCATGAAGAACAAACCTGGGTTACTTATTAGTGAGGATAGTTATCGAATATATCCATACTTGTCTTTCTTGCATCTCACTTGTTTAGAGTGTTTGTATTCTGGACAGGAAGTGAACTGGGGCGAGGGAATGTTGTACCTCTTGCATAAGGTATGTCTACACTGCAGCTGGGAACATGCTTCCAAGATCAGGTAGACAGACACATGCTAGCTCTGCTGAAAACAGTGGTGTTGCTGAGGGTAGCACATAGCACAGGCTAGCTGTCTGAGTACAAACCCATCCAGTCCCCAGGTACATACATGGCCAGCTAGCTCAAGCTGCCACTTGTGCTACGCCCAACTATGCTGCTATTTTTAGCGTGCAAACTATATTTACTTGACCTGTGAATGTAGCTGCAATGTAGACATGCTGGTCTTAGATGCTGTCTTAGCCCGACATTACATTGAGGTACATGGTCCCATTCTAAGTGAACTGCTTTTAATGCTTCCTGGGTTTTCTTATCTTTTGTGAACAATTCCAAGTGTGGGAAAATAATTGATGGCAATATATGCCACCAATCATTGGTGGTAAGTAACTGAGGTTTTGCTTTTTTATATAAGTAATCAATAGATTTTTCCATTTGATTTTGTTTGTTCGGTGTTTGTTTCACTAGGCCTTGGAGAAGGACCATATATTTTGGCAAGTTATGGACAGAATGATACTGTTATAGGAGCTAACATTACCAGCAGAAAGCTATTTCCTTTGCCTAGAATCAGTACATATGAAAATGTGGGATTTAGTTTTATGATAACTCCCGGCCTTTTCAAAGATAAAGACTTATGTAAGTATACTCAATATTACAGTAATGACAAAGACTAGTTTAGAACTATATATATGTATCAGTTACTCTGTTACTTATTTCTAAGTTTATTAGTTGTCTAAAGTATGCTACAATGATTTTTTTTTTCAGTTTGTCCTTCATGGAATGGAATAGCCAGTTGGAAAACTGATTTTTCCTTACAGTTTCAAGAAGAAATATAGTGCATTTAAAATACACTCTTGGAAAAATTAACTTAAGACTTTAATGCTAAATTTCGCAAGAATATGTTTTAGAAATGCAGCAAGGTCCAAATGACAGTTTTTGTAAGGGAAATTTAAGTATCTTGTGCAACTAGAAATAGAAATGGTTTGCATGGGTAAATAAGAAATATGAGATATTAAAAATGTTTACCAAAAGTGTTTGTGTCCCCAGTAATAAACCAACCACCTATGCTACGCTTATTAATATATATATCTTCTTCCTATTTCTGTTTGTTCACACTGGGAGAGATTAGCATACCAGATACTCTCACAGACAACAGATTCCAAACACAGAGGATGTTCCCCTGGGCAAACCCTTAGTTACACACACACACACACACACACACACACACACACACACACACACACANCACACACACACACACACACACACACACACACACACACACACACACACACACACACACACTACCCAAAATACCCAATTTGACTATTCCTCTAATTGCACAAGACAGGTTACAAAGAAATAAACATAAACCTATTTATTTCCTTCACTAATACTCACTACTTAATAGGAGGCTGAATTCTGGAGCTTTCCCACTCCTGTCCAAACTGAAACTTAACAGACAAAGGGAACTTTCCTCCTTCCCTTTGAACCATCTGGTCCCCCCATTGGTTCCTCTGGTCAGGTGTCAGCTAGGCTAGGTGAACTTCTTAACCCTTTACAGGAAAAAGAGACATTAACCCTTAACTATATGTTTGACAATATTTAAGAGAAATTGAGATATATTGGCAAGGAAGAAAATAAGCTTTTTGGATGACATTTGAAAATAAATGGAAAGGTGATGAAGTAGAAGGATGAATGAAGTCTAATGAAATTCTCCAGCAGATATAATATAGTACAGGTAAAATGGTGAGGTGACTGAAAGCTGAATTAAATCCATGTAATATATGGACATTTTTCAAATTACTGTTAGCGATGAGATAATATTTGGATGAAGTATGGAAGCTGCATATTTTTACCCATGTTATTTGAACCAAGTCTTTTTTGAGCTTCTCAAATGTTCAGAGAAGTGATTTCTTCACTTTTGATCTGTCCAGGACCAGAACAAGAAGTGATTAAATACAACTTTCCTGATGGCACTTCTGGCTGTGACTGGATGTCTCAGGAGAGAAGACTGTTCTCACAAAATGTGTACCCTGATTTTGCAGCCAAAAGAAGTTTGGACAAACTATGCTTACATAACTAGAGCTGGTGGGAAATTTTCTGGTAAAACTAAGAAAATGCCAATTCGGTAGAGTGAAGGGTTTAGCTGAATATAGCACAGATTTGATGAAACTTGTGTCAAAACGCAGCAGAGCACTGGGACTGTCTGTCTCTCTGCCTCTCCCTAGCTCCAGGGATGGGCAGCACCTCTCAGGCTCCCAGACTTGGTAGCTCGGTGGAGGGAGGCAGAGTGACCGGGCTCTCAGACTTTCTGGCAGCTGGCTAGAAGGCTCTTGTCCTGGAAGGCAGAAAAATCCTGTTTAGGTTTTTCCAAAATAAAATTTTTCTTGAAATCCCATTTTGTGAAAACTTGCATGTTTTTTAATGTCTCATCTCACTTTGGGACAACACTTTTTCTCAAAAAGGAATTTCACTTTTTTAGTCAGCTCTATATGTAGCTGAATTTTCAGATTTTTATCTGAAGTGAATTATGGGTCAGCATTGCTATTTTCTACAGAAAAATGGGAGAATTTTTGTGAAGAGCACTAGTTTTGACATAAACTACTCAATAGCTAATGTAGTCCATAGCCTCTGGTTCTCTGGTGTGATAGCCTACTCCTGATTGCTTTGTATTTTGTTTGTGACAGCTCTGTCTCTTGTTTCCCTTGAGTCTGCTGAAAGACCAAACTATTTCCTGTATGTCCATGACAATGAAACTGTTACTTTGGAACAGTGGGCAGCAAGTTCTTCATTTCGTAGAAGAGCTACATTTTTCCACCACCAAGGCCTCTGGATTCCAGATTATAGCGCGTTTGAACTTCACAACAAGAAAGGCTTTTTCATTATATTGACAGCTTCTGGCATTAAAGTGTCAAAGTATGATGATTCAGAAGAATTCAAACGTACAAGTAGCTTTAGCATTGAAGGTAAGTTGTACACGATCCCAAAGAATACTGTACAATTCTGTTCTAGTTGTCTTAAGAGGGGTACACATGAGTGCATCATCTTCATCAATAGTAGCAAATATTTGTACTGATTTCCCCTATTTGTTTTTGTGTTTATTCCCCTCTGTGTCCAGATGTTATTGATTTCCTATTTTTGAGGTCATGAATATTGCCTTGACAGCATAACTCAGTCAAATTTGTAATTATTTTTATAGGGCTGTTGATTAATCACAGTTAACTCATGTGATTAACTCAAAAAAATTAATCACGATTAAAAAAATTAATCACAATTAATCCCACTGTTAAATAATAGAATCCCATTTGAAATGTATTAAATATTTGTGGATGTTTTTCAAATATATTGACTTCAGTTATAACACAGAATACAAAGTGTTTAGTGCTCACTTTATATTTTTTTTTATTACAAATATTTGCACTGTAAAATGATAAACAAAAGAAATAGTATTTTTCAGTTCACCTTGTACAAGTACTGTAGTGCAATCTCTTTATCGTGAAAGTGCAATTTACAAATGTAGATTTTTTTGTTACATAAGTGCACTCAAAAACAAAACAATGTAAAACTTTAGAGCCTACAAGTCCACTCAGTCCCACTTCTTGTTCAGCCAACCGCTAAGACAAACAAGTTTGTTTACATTTACAGCAGATAACACTGCCCACTTCTTATTTACTGATAGGTAAGGTCCCATGGGAATCAAGACTGAGGGGAAAAATGACTGAGGAGTGTTGGCAGTTTTTCAAAGGGACACTATTAAGGGCTCAAAAGCAAGCTATTCCTCTAGGTAGGAAAGATAGAAAGTGTGGCAAAAGACCACCTTGGCTTAACCACGAGATCTTGCATGATCTAAAAAATAAAAAGGAGTCATATAAAAAATGGAAACCAGGACAGATTACAAAGAATGAATATAGGCAAACAACACAGGAATGCAGGGGCAAGATTAGAAAGACAAAGGCACAAAATGAGCTCAAACTAGCTACAGGAATAAAGGGAAATAAGAAGACTTTTTATCAATACATTAGAAGCAAGAGGAAGTCCAAAGACAGGGTAGGCCCACTGCTCAGTGAGGAGGGAGAAACAGTAACAGGAAACTTGGAAATGGCAGAGATGCTTAGTGACTTCTTTGTTTTGGTCTTCACCGAGAAGTCTGAAGGAATGCCTAAAATAGTGAATGCTAATGGGAAAGGGGGTAGGTTTAGAAGAGAAAATTAAAAAAAGAACAAGTTAAAAATCTCTTAGAAAAGTTAGATGCCTGCAAGTCACCAAGGCCTGATGAAATGCATCCTAGAATACTCAAGGAGCTAACAGAGGAGGTATCTGAGCCTGTAGCTATTATCTTTGGAAAATCCTGGGAGACAGGAGAGATTCCAGAAGACTGGAAAAGGGCAAACATAGTGCCCATCTACAAAAAGGAAAATAAAAACAACCCAGGAAACTACAGACCAGTTAGTTTAACTTCTGTGCCAGGAAAGATAATGGAGCAAGTAATTAAGGAAATCATCTGCAAACACTTGGAAGGTGGTAAGGTGATAGGGAAAAGCCAGCATGGATTTGTAAAGAACAAATCATGTCAAACTAATCTGATAGCTTTCTTTGATAGGATAATGAGTCTTGTGGATAAGGGAGAAGCTGTGGATGTGGTATACCTAGACTTTAGTAAGGCATTTAATACGGTCTCGCATGATATTCTTATCGATAAACTAGGCAAATACAACTTAGATGGGGCTACTATAAGGTGGGTGCATAATTGGCTGGATAACCGTACTCAGAGAGTAGTTATTAATGGTTCCCAATCCTGCTGGAAAGGTATAACGAGTAGGGTTCCGCAGGGGTCTGTTTTGGGACAGGCTCTGTTCAATGTCTTCATCAATGACTTAGATATTGGCATAGAAAGTATACACTTATTAAGTTTGCAGATGATACCAAACTGGGAGGGATTGCAACTGCTTTGGAGGATAGGGTCAAAATTCAAAATGATCTGGACAAATTGGAGAAATGGTCTGAGGTTAAACAGGATGAAGTTTAATAAAGACAAATGCAAAGTGCTCCACTTAGGAAGGAACAATCAGTTTCACACATACAGAATGGGAAGAGACTGTCTAGGAAGGAGTATGGCAGAAAGGGATCTAGGGGTTATGGTGGACCACAAGCTAAATATGAGTCAACAGTGTGATGCTGTTGCAAAAAAAGCAAACGTGATTCTGGGATGCATAAACAGGTGTGTTGTAAGCAAGACATGAGAAGTCATTCTTCCACGCTACTCTGCGCTGGTTAGGCCTCAGCTGGAGTATTGTGTCCAGTTCTGGTCACCGCATTTCAAGAAAGATGTGGAGAAATTGGAGAGGGTCCAGAGAAGAGCAACAAGAATGATTAAAGGTCTCGAAAACATGACCTATGAAGGAAGGCTGAAAGAATTGGGTTTGTTTAGTTTGGAAAAGAGAAGACTGAGAAGGGACATGATAGCAGTTTTCAGGTATCTAAAAGGGTGTCATAAGGAGGTGGGAGAAAACTTGTTCACCTTAGCCTCTAAGGCTAGAACAAGAAGCAATGAGCTTAAACTGCAGCAAGGGAGATTTAGGTTGGATATTAGGAAAAAGTTCCTAACTATCAGGGTGGTTAAACATTGGAATAAACTGCCTAGGGAGGTTGTGGAATCTCCATCTCTGGAGATATTTAAGAGTAGGTTAGATAAATGTCTATCAGGGATGGTCTAGACAGTATTTGGTCCTGCCATGAGGGCAGGGGACTGGACTCGATGACCTCTCGAGGTCCCTTCCAGTCCTACAGTCTATGAATCTTTGAAACAATGTAACCAGAAAGTGAGAACAGGCATTCGCATGGCACTTTTGCAGCTGACATTGCAAGATATTTACGTGCCAGATAGGCAAAACATTCATATGCCCCCTTCATGCTTTGGCTACCATTCCAGAGGATATGCTTCCATGCTGATGACGCTTGTTAAAAAAATAATGCATTAATTCAATTTGTGACTGTACTCCTTTGGGGGGAGAATTGTCTGCATCCTGCTCAGTTTTACCCACATCATGCCATATATTTCATGTTATAGCAGTCTTGGATGATGACCCAGCACATGTTGTTCATTTTAAGAACACTTTCTCTGCAGATTTGACAAAATGCAAAGAAGCCACTACTGTGAGATTTCTAAAGATAGCTACAGCACTCAACCCAAGATTTAAGAATCTGAAGTGCCTTCCAAAATCTGAGAGGGACAAGGCATGGAGCATGATTTCAGATGTGTTAAAAGCATAACACTCTGATGTAGAAACTACAGAACCCAAATCACCAAAAAAGAAAATTATTCTTCTACTGGTGGCATCTGACTTAGATGATGACAATGAACATGCATTGGTCTGCACTGTTTTGAATCATTATTGAGCAGAACCTGTCATCATCATGGATGCATGTCCTCTGGAGTAGTGGCTGAAGTATGAAGGGACATTCGAATGTTTAGCATATCTGGCATGTAAATACCTTGCGACTCCGGCTACAACAGTGCCATGCGAACGCCTGTTCTCACTTTTAGGTGACATTGTAAACAAGAAGTGAGCAGCATTATCTCCTGCAAATGTAAACAAACTTGTTTGTCTGAGCGATTGGCTGAATAAGAAGTAGGATTGAGTGTACTTGTAGGCTCTAAAATTTTACATTGTTTTATTTTTGAATGCAGTTATTTTTTGTACATAATTCTACATTTGTAAGTTCAACTTTCATGATAAAGAGATTGCACTACAGTACTTGTAATGGGTCAATTGAAAAATACTATTTCTTTTTTTTTACGGTGCAAATATTTGTAATAAAAATAATATAAAGTGAGCATTGTACATTTTGTATTCTGTGTTGTAATTGAAATCAATATATTTTAAAATGTAGAAAACTTCCAAAAATATTTAAATAAATGGTATTTTATTATTAACAGTGTGATTAATCGTGCAATTAATCATGATTAATTTTTTTAATCTCTTGAGAGCCCTATTTTTTTTTATTTGGAAATGAATTTGGTGTGTTATAACAAGCAGACAAAAGTTCATATATTGTTTAGTGAGCTATAGATATTTTTTCTGTTTGCTGGGCGAGGCAGTAGTGTTGTTCCTGAAATCAACAGCACATTTGGGTATATGTCCTTTTTCCTTTAATACTCCAATATTTTTAAACTTTCTAGGACTCCTTGGTTTAAATACTCACTTATAAAAACACTGTTATTCATTTGGAAGTTTTTGGGAGTCTGTACTTCATTTCTACTATCAACTTGCTATTACTGTAATATACATAATAGAAAAGACTATCAATCTATAAATACCATGCTTTCCTTCTTTCTCAGATCTCCATGCATCAGTGCCTTATAGGAGGATGTGTGAATGGAGATATGAACCTTGTGCCAGCCCCTGTTTTAAAACATGTAGTGATCCTGAAGGAGTAGAATGTAAATTTCTTCCACCGTAAGTCCAAATAAACTATATATCTCCAATATAATACTATTATATAGAATGTATAAGCTATCATTTTTAATAATATATTATAATATATACTAATCTTTACAACAAAAAGTTCACTTCAGTGGAGTTATAACAGGGTTGAATTGGCCTCTTGTGCCTTGTAAAATTAAGTATGCACATGTCCATTAGATGATTTTACATGATATATGTTTGTTTATCTGTGGGTAATGGTCCATCAGCATGAATGTGGAATGACTCCTTGTCAATCTCCTACTGGCTGCATCAGGATTTCAGAAGTGTGTGTGTGTGTGTGTGTGTGTGTGTGTGTAAACTAATAGAGGGGTCTCGGGATTCTCTGTGTGGCAGGGTCAAAAAAAAGGAACCTTAAAAACTGTCATTTTGTCAAACTGAACTAAGATATTGTAGATTTGCCATTTTTTCTAATGTGATTTTTTGGGGGGGTTTTATTAAAGGGTTGAAGGATGCTTACCATATTGTCCTAAAAATATGATCCTTGATGAGGTGACACTTAAATGTGTTTATCCAGAAGACTGTAAGTACTTTCTGCAGTTACCAGTAAAGTTTTTTATTATATAATTTGTTTAGTGCTCATGACCAGTGTGATAGGTTGGACCCCCCATCCGGGATGCCACCTGATGTACTGGGGTTTCACTGAGCCTCTCCTGCTCCACCAGCCTGGATTCCCTCTCCCTGTTTTGTGGAATTAGGCTCTCCTGCTTTTTGCAGCACACACACACAGTTAGGGCCACACCCAGCTGTAGACACAGACTGAAGTCAGCTCTGTGTGAGACGACTCACCCAGCACTAATGTGCACACCCGTTTTGGGAGATAAACCCAAAATAATACTGTCTTGCACTGTATAGAAAGATCTGCACAGCGCAAGCTCATAAAAATTCGCCCTCTCCCTTAATGTGGAGAGAGATGTGCACAGCTTCTTGCCTCCCCCCCCCACCCCGATATGAATTTCACAAACTGGCTTATGTTATAAACAAGAAATAAGTTTATTAACTACAAAAGTTAAATTTTAAGTGGTTATAAGGGATAGCAAACAGATCAAAACAGATTACCTTAGTAAATAAACAAAAAACGCAAACTGAGCTTAACACACCAGATAGGTAAGGTTAGCATATTCTCACTCTGAGTGACAAACAGGCTGGCAGATTCTTAAGGCACAAGTTGCCTTGGCTTTCCCAGGTTTTCATACACAGGCTAAAAATCCTTCTAGCCTGGGACCATCACCTCCCACAGTTCAGTCTTTGTTCCTCAAGTGTTTCCAGGTGTGTTGTTGTAGGGAGAGTGAGGTCCCCCCCAATGTCATTTTCCCCCTTTTATATCTTCTCCCCACTTGCTGGAAGCTCTTTTGCTGTGACTGGGGTCAAACAATTCCCATTGGGTAGTGCTATCTCTGAGAGGTTTCTGTTGTACACAGTTCCTGGGGTAATCCTTGTGCTTGTGTGCATTTCCTCAATAAGCCATCAAAATTGTTTGGCCTTTTTACTGTCGTACCTGATGGGTGTTTTCAACCTCAGGGCATGTTTCAGCAACACATACATAGCTTAACTTCATAAATTACAATAGCACATACAATCCTACGAGATATTACTGTCTAGCAGATCAAGACTTTTAGAATGACACCTCACAAGGCATACTTTGTATAAGACATATCCTAATTACATGACAGTGGTGAATATGGGGGTGTCAGGCTGTAACAGCCAGATTGAAAGCCCTAGAAAATAAAGCCCATATACGGAAAGAGGGAGAAGAAGAGGGATATGCATGCTGTACAGGCAGTGGCTGCACAAGTTTTTTTTTATGCTTCCTGCAAAAGTGCTACCTCCTTCGCCCTGGCCTCCCTGGTACGTGCATCACTCCACTCCACTCCATCCAGCATACAGCTGCTAAAATCATCCTCCACATCGGACTGTGTGGAACACAAATTCAATTTCTCTTCTGTCACTTCCATTGTATTAAATTGAGACGTCTTGTTCTTGTTAAAGGCTCAGCCCAACTCTGCCCCAGTTATACATCGATCCCGTGTTTTTACTATGACCTCTTGTACCTCACTGCCAACCTCCCTGCATCTTTGGCTACATTTTTTGAGGGGAGGGGGAATTTAAATAGCCCAGTGTCCTGGATGGTTAACTGCCGGCATGTGGCTATCACATCATTCCTTTATTTGTGGATAATGTGGTGATTAAGCATTATAGTTATTTTTCTTCCATTTTAAAATAGTCTCAGTATTTTGTATTTTTAAACTAGTTATATGATGTTTAATAATTACTACTACAAAGTAATCTATTATAGTGCATTACTGTCCAAAAATAGAAAAGAAAACTGTATTTTTTTAATCTAAGGTCCCAAATATTCTACTATTCTGTGTTTGCAGAATTTGCTACAGAATTCACTCCTTGCTGCAGAATTGTGCTCCAGAATAAAAGCTTTAAATTACCATATAATAAAAAACCTAGCTTTTTGGTTTGTGAAGAAAACCTTACAAATGTGAGTTGTGTGCAGCTAATGTTGAGTTGTCCTCTAGAGTCTGCAGATATCCTGAAACAATGTCTTTGGGGGCATATTGTGGTTATCTTTTCAGGGAATTTAAGCTGTCTAAGAATAGGTTGGTTTATATTTAGATTGGTACCCAGTGTCTGATAGATGTTGCTCTTTTGCTCTTTCTTTAATACAGAATAACAGTGAAATATACGTTTTTTTTCCAGGCATACCTGTGACACCTACAGAGCTGGCAGCTGGAACAAAAACCCAGAGGACAAGGCCCACTGCATTAATCTCTCCTACAATTGTTACTACAGAGAGATTTCCTCAGCTGCCCTCTATATTTGTTACTGCAGAAGCTGAAGTTGAGCCTAGTCATACAATTGTAACTACCAAAATAACCACAAAGATAGATACAACTTTAAGAGGAGCAAACACTACAGCAGAAACTTTGTCAGACTTTCATTCACTGGCATCACCTCATACAACTACTTATTTAACTCATTCATTACCTGTTTCAAGTACACTGCAGTCTTCCAAAGTAACCCACAGCACAGCAAGCCTGTCTGTACTGCCCAAGCCCGTATCTTCAACAGATTTTCCAGCTACTCTTCAGACAGCAGCAGCGACATTAAAAACATCCCCTACTGTAAGTCCAACAGTGTTTATAACCTCACCCATTACTATGGCAGTTCCATCAACACCTTCTTTTACTCTGCTAACTGCAAGTCCTGTTCCTAGACATTCTACATTACCAATGCCCACTTCCTTAGTGGTAACACCATTTTCACTTGAAACAGGAATTGCATCCTCTTCCACAGCATTAGCAAGTTTATCTCCTGGACCAGCCTTTGTCACTACTGAAGTACCTACAAGGATCTGGGGAACCAGAAGACCTTCCACAAGCCATTCACAACTGCCACAAACATCCACAGAATTTCCTTCATCTGCTTCATTAACTGGAAGAACATCTTTTTCAAGTCCCACATTCTTTACAAGCTCACAATTAATATTAACTGCATCTACTTCACCACTATCTACTATGACTGAAAGAACCAGGTCTACTATGGTTCAACCTATAGTTCACCCAGCTTCTGTTTATGCCCCAACTTCAACTGTTTTTCAAACTCCCAAGGCTACTTCTAGATTTACTAGCTTTGAAACTAGTCCTCCTCAGTTAATCACAGCTTCATACTTGGTGCCAACTCCACCCACCTCCCAAACTACTTCATCATCTTTAAGAACAACCAGTTCTTTAACAAGAACTTCACTACCTACATTTTTATCTTCAATGGACATTTCAGTGACTCCCTCCAAACATATAGTTCAATTAAGCACAGACACTGTTTCCACTATTCCACCTATAATGACTGAAACTTCATCTCCAGTTGCTTCTCAAATCCCTACAACCATGAGAACAACGTGGTCTTCTTTGAGTCCCCTTGTAACACACACACTGTCTACATTAATGCCTCCTCCAATTACATCCCCCAAGCCCAAAGCAACGAGAGATGTCACAGTTGTCTCAAAGAGTCTCTTCTTAGAACCTTCCACTACTTCAGTATCTCTTCTAGCCACTCCTCAAATCTCTGAGGTATCTGTAACAAGTACAATCTCAACAGAAAGTAAATATGCACTACACACTGATGCATTTCCAATATCGACTATTTCTAAAAGGTTGACTGCATCCATTAGTTCTACAGCCTTCCCTTTCAGTACACCTGTATTTCCCATAAATGCCACATTATCTACTTATCAAATGGCAAGAACCACTTCAAAAATAACAGAGTACCCTATCAGTCCACATTCAGAATTCAAAACTGCCTCTGTGGTACAAAGTACTGACACTTCTCTAACTTCTAGAGAACTATCAGGAGCTATATTGTCTTTTACTAGTCCATCCACATTACTTACAATGTTGTCATCAGCAAGACCATCTGTTTCACAAGCCTCTGCCATGACATCCCATACAACAAGTTCTTCAGTGATTCCCACAGTAAACAGGACATCTGCTTTGATATCAAATGTAACTCTTACCCAATCACCCATTGTATCCATGGGTACACAAGAAACCTCAAAAAGCCCACATACAGAACTGGCAACCTCTCCCTCGGGTATTGCTACATTAACTTTAGGCACAAACATTTACATAAGTCCTTCAGCAGTGCCTAAAACGTCATTTGCACTACCACATTTATTAACTTCTAAAACTCCGAAAGTCACTTTGGAAAGCTATTCCAGTATATTCACTACTACATCTTCACCCTCTTCAGAGACCTCCCATGTATCTACTGTATCATTAGGAACAAATATATCATCAAGTCCTTCCACAGAATATGAAACAAGAACTTTTGTACCCACTGAAATAGTCACTCACTCCACAGTGCCATCGGCAGCACTGACCATGAGCACAGCTTTGAGTACTACATCCTTAGTGCCAACTTATGTCACTATGAAAACATCAGTTAGTCCTTCAATAACTTTATTAGTTACTCCTGCCACCACCATAGCCCCTAGTGTTACTGCAAAAACCACTGAATCTTCTGTTACTCATATTGAGCTTTACACAGCCTCTAGTTCAGTGCCAATTCCTGCTACCTCTAAAACACCTATGTATCCTTCACCTAAGACTTTACTGACATCTGCACATTCCCCAGTTTCACTGAGTACTAAAGAAATGATAAAAACTATAGTCATGAAAACAACTGGTGCCATGACTGCATTCTCGGAGCTGAAGATTACACCTTCTGCAGCTTCAGAACTTAAATATGCAACCTCCATTGGGAGAACTGCAGACACTAGAGAAAGTAGTCAGACTTCACATGTACAAAGAAATATTACTAAGACAAAATCTACAACTACTGAGAAATCTTCACTGCTACATTCAACGTTCTCTTCTGTTCAGACTACTTCCTTGCCCAGTCAAAGCAGCATAACTTCAGGAAAATCTGTCTCTATTTCTGAAGTCACAGATGTACCGCTATCAGATTGGTCCAGAATTCCACCACAAAGAACAATCAAACCTTACTATAATCTAACAGAACCAGAGCAAGTGGGGATTGGAGAATTGCAGAGCACCACTGTAACAGCTTCATCTCATTTCAGTTATGCAAAGGTGCTGTCTTCTACTACAGAACCTGTGGAAACGCAAACTTCACTGACAGACACAGACATGATGATGACAGTTACAGCTGACCATGCTTCATATGGCACAATGATACATACACTGATGTCATCTTCCTCAGATTGTATGGTATGATCAATTTTATCTGCCCACTGTACACTCTATGTATATTGCTTTTTAATCTGCTTTTTCTCTACCAACTGGGATGGGAGAGGTTTTAAATTGGATAAAATATCTTTCATTTTTCTCTCTTTGTTTGGCCTTTATATTGGCTCTTTATTTTTCTTTGAAGATTGCCTGCACATCCACACTCTTGGGTGCACCTGTGTACTCCACAAATTGGCTGAAACACTCTAGAAAACTTTGGCCATTGGAGCTGTGTGCTCCTACTGAGACATGGAGTTCTTTGAAATTATTTCCTGCAGAGATGGGCACAGCTCACCTTCCCTCCCTACTTCTTTGGAGTCTATGAAATTTAAATTAGTGGAAGTTACTGAGGAACAAAGCAGGGTTATGTCTCCTTATATGCTTGTGGGCATGAACATTGGTTACTGTGAGCAAGTGTGCATCTGGCCTCAATAGCCAATGCTTTCTACAGGGCTCCAGTGCAGTGGTACTGGAACAACTTGTATACTGGGGGTGCTGAGAGCCATTGAACCAAACTAAACCCTGTATATAATGGAAACCACTTCAAGTCAGGGGGTACTGCAGCACCTCTGCCCCCACCTCTAGTTCCAGCACCTATGCTCCAGTGAGAGGGGTGTGTGTGTGTGTGTGTGTATGTACCCAGTGCTGTGGGTGTATGAAAGCAGACCCCTGGAAATACATTGATAGGCGAATAACCTGTTTTTCTGAGGTTATTGGAACAAATACGAGGAGCCACAAGCGAATAAAGTGCCTCCAACATCTTCAGTTACTCTGTCTTCAAATGATAGAGCCCTTTTCTCAATTTTAGCAAAAGATCCATGACCATGTCACAATTTCAAGGATTAATTGGAATTCTGTGTTTTTGTTGATTTTATTGTTGTTTGTTCTTTTTGGTTATCTTTAATTTATTTGTATATGTATTTGGGCACTATGGCAAATTTCTGCCTTGTCCTGCTCAGTGTCCTCAGAGGCAGATTAGGGGTTTGTGGGGCCCTGGGTCAGAGCAAGTGGGGGCCCCTCCCTACCCCTTCTGCCTGCAGTCCCCCTGCACTCCCCCAGCACTCCTACTGGGGAAATGGGGTCGGGACATGGGGGGAACTCCTGCCGGGGAGCTGGGTCGGGGTGCAGAGGCTTCCCCCGCTCCCTGGCAGGTGCACCAGGTGGGCAGAGGGGGGCAAGCTCCCGTGCCCCGATCCTGCTCCCTGGCAGGAGCACTGGGTGGGAGGGTGGAGCAGGGCAAACCCCCGTGTCCCAGCCCTTCACCCCAGCAGGAGCACCGGGTGGGCGGAGTGGGTTGGGGTCCCTGGGCAGGGGCCCCATTGGCCCAGTGGCTAATTTACCACTGAGTGTCCTGGGGGATATGGGAGAAAAGTATTGGGAGTCTGTTTCCTTTCTAGCCTAGGAGCATGCAGCAGATTAACTTGGTGGATTCTTGGGTGCTAGATGGAGACCTATCTAGTGCATCCAGTTGACCTCTTTAACCTTGAATGGGCTTGGATAGGTCCCTTGAGCATTGGATGTTCAAAAGCAAAAGCTGCAAGGAGCTCATGTTGTAGCTAAACTCATGTGGTGTAAGAATATTCTTGTCCGTGTCTCTGAATTTAATTTTTGAATATACTAACTGCAATGCTCATTCCTATTTTTCCTTTCTACATAACAGCCAAGATACATTGAACCTGTAGACAGATGTAGCCAGTATGTATGCATTAATATGGGATGGATGTTGTATAACGTTTCAAGGAACTGCCATAAGAACGTGGAAAAACCTGACTGTGGTTTTCGAGGAATGCCAGTTCAAGTTAACAGTGATAGCTGTTGTCCAGAATGGGAATGTCCCTGTAAGTCATTATATTGTTTGTTACGTTCTCAAATGTGAAAGATTAAAACTTGATTATGTAAACATCAAAAATTATAAATTAAGGATTATAAATTCAAGAGGAAGGATTGTCTTGTGGTTAATGCACTGGCCTGAGACTCAGAATACATGGTTTCTATTCCTAGTTTTGCCACAGATTTTCTGTGTGAATTTAGGGCAAAATACTTGGGAATTCCATACTTCTCAGGAATATTGAGAAACTAAATCCATTAATGCCCATGAGGCGTGCAATACCACAGTAAAAATACAACAGAAAAGCCTTTTCTTAAAATAAAATAAATAAATTCGGGAGAGATTCATATTTTGTGGCAAAGAATAAATCAGCATTATTTTTATAGATTACTTTGCTTAATTTGATTTTTTTTCCTTTGGAGTTTAACATACAGATTTTTAAATATACTGCGTTGTAAATCAGGCTCCAGAACTACAACTCCCATGAGACAATGTGCCACAGTAGGAAAATACAGTTTAATAATGAAATGTCTCAGGTTAGTTCAACCAACAAATCAGAATGAAACCTTTTGATTTTGGGAATGTCAGAACATTCTGACTGAAAATATTGAAATGAAGCATTTTAACATTTCTATATTGAAATTTCCCTTCCATGAAAAATGTTAGAATATCAGCTTTTTTCCCAAAAGAAAAACGTTGAAATATCAGAATTTCCTGCGGGACGGAAATTCCAAATTTCACTCAACTCTAATTGGAACTTTAGGCCTTGACCTCAATAGATATGTCATTTCATTTAAAGAGTGTTGCATCAGGTCCTAATTCTGGCAATAGATGCTCCAATTTTATTTTTATTTTTTTAGGGTGTAGCAAAGGTGAGTATTAAAATATAGATAGTCATAAAGATGTATGACATTCTTGAGACCTCCATGTTGCAGCCACTGACTTTTCAGTTGTAGAAGAATGATTGAATCTCCCTTTTGACCCATGGAACAGACCCTCATTTCATGTAAATTGTCATTACTCCATTCACTTCAACGGAGTGATGACAATTTGCAACTGCTGAGGATCTGTCCCTGTATCCAGCGCACTCCTTAACTGGCCAGATCTGTTGCTGTTGAACAACATAAGGTACTTTCTTCTCCTCTTGGCTCAATGCGCTGTGCACAGCAATTCCAGCTAACAGTGGTGGGTTTTTGTTTTTACTGAAGAGGCAATTATTGCCAAAAATAGAAGATTTAAAGAAATTTGTAGTGGTCAGTTTTGTGGTACCCTCATTAAATGTCAATTCTTTTTTAGGTCAATGTTCTGTACTGTCTGAACTGAGCATTATTACATTTGATGGAAATAACATAGCCCTCTATAATATGGCTTCCTACATTTTAGTCAAGCTCCCAGGAGAAATAATTGTTGCTCATATTGAAAAGTGTCCCACTAATCGGGTAAGATGTTTGCATGCTATCACTTCCTCAATAACCTTAGTAATGTTGAATTATTTTGGTACGTGTGTGCAAAGGCACAACATGAATTAACATCCAGTTAACAGTGATAACCATTTTAAAAATTGTAAGTTATTTATATTTCAAAGCACATGTTTTATTGTACCTCTTGGGAAATGAAACAGACCTCAGGGTAACTAGTAATTGTTGTATTTGTTACAAGGAAATGAAACTGTAGTTTTCTTTCTTATTGTTAGATATTCAACTGAGTGGACTAGATCCTCAAAGGGTAAATCAGCATAGTTTAACTGAGGTGGTGAAGAGAAGTGCAAATTGTATATCCCCTTCCACTAGCCTGTAACAGTTGCACCCCAGGGGAATTCAGTCCCTTGAGAGGAAGGCAAGAGATGCCCATATCACTGGCTTCCTCCAGGGATTTTGCTTGTGATGCTAGCTTCAAGTTGCAGCAGGATCTCCACAATAGTCCTCCTGGGGCAGTGGATGCCCGAGTGATATGCTTAAAGCCTCCACCTCCCCTCACACTTCTGGAACTGCACTGGCTGGGTGCGGGTGTTGGGGGGACTTGCACCAACGCTACCGCTCTCAGAATTGACTTTCTGCAAGGCTGGTGAAACTTGGTAAAACTCACAGGTGAATTAAGATCATTGTGTGGGTGGTTTGTGTGAGAGGGAAAGTCACAAAATATTTGATTATATTAAAGTGAGTTTCACAAGAAAAAATATTCAAGGTCACATTTTTCTCATAAATAAATTGAGGCCAAATCTTGCAATCCTTATCCTTAGACAATTAATGCCTACAGTACACTGTAGTAATGGTCCAGGGCCCCAGTCCTGCATTGGGATAGCCCTTGTGGAACCCTGTGCCTGTATGGCTGATTTCATTGGGAGTGCACATGGGCAAATGGGCAAAGTCCACATGGGCTACATTAGCAAATATTTTGTAGGATTGGGACCGAAAACACTAAATTTTATGATATTACTACAGCAGTGTTTTAGGTGATTACTGTAATTTGATAAGAGGTCCTAATTACTGTGTGAACTGTACCTTAGACCCCTTTAGGTGCCTCTCAAGTGCAGCCCTCACGTGACAAGCCTGGCTTCCCACACCTCGCTCTGGGTAGAAACACATGGTCCAGTCTGGCTCTCTTGGTGTCAGGACCCTGTTTCCCAATGTGATAGGCCCAGCTTGGTTTGGCACCTAGAAACCCTCTCACTCCAGGGGACCTGTGACCAGTGAGGTGGTTAAAGCAGAGGCTGCTCAAGACAATGTGCTGCCAAGGAAAAACTTCAGTGTGCCACCCCATTCCTATTCCCTTAGAAATTCGTGACAGGCCTCTTGCACCTCCCTTGTCCCAGGCCCTACCACTGCCACCTCCGAACCGTGTGCAGCTGGGGCAGGGGCTGATGGAGTAGCCCCTAGCCTGGGGCTGCAGAGGCTGCTGGGCCCTGCTGACAGATTGAGGGAACAGTCTGACACCCAGGCAGGTTGAGCCGGGACAGGCCGGGATGAACATCCTCTTGTCTTCTGCCCTAGGCCCTGCAAACGGCTGAGACCCACTCACTGGCTGGGCAATACCCCCAGCCAGGTCTGCTTTGGGACTAACAGGGAAGTATATGTTCCCATGTTTAGTGAAAGTTTAGCTAGCATTAAGATAGCAGGAGATGGACCCTCAGTGTTGAAAATGACTAATAATTTGTCATAGCAAAACAGGAGGAACGTTACTAATATCCCTGCATTTCTAATCTACTTTTTAAATGTTTTTCAGAGTGCAAATTCAATAAGAAAACTAGTGAGTATTTTGTTAATTTTTAAGTATACCACTTGTTATTTACTTCTTGTACACGCTAAAATAAATACTATCTGTAATATTCACCCATCCCCCAAACTCTTATTTTGGCATTTTTCTTACAAGGTTTCACCTGGAGGCACTTCAGGGCTCTGTTTTAAGAAATTAAATGTAACAACACCTACAAATAAAGTACTCATCAACCGCTTGGCAAGAAAGGTGAGAATAATTGTTAATATTCAGCATATGTGTATTTAAAGGGTAATTTACACAGTGCTACTCTGTTCTAGCATGCAGTAAACCAGTCTTTACAGTTTATAAAGTGTAGGAACAGGGTTACTCCTGTGGTATAGCTCTATCCTCTCCTTGTTGTACTACAAGAGGAACAACAGCATTATTTTATAATTTTTTTGTATAAAATATGCTGTTGGCCTTCCAGTTATCCCTCTTTCATGAATGATTTAGAAAAAAAACCATAAACATTAAATCTACCAATTTCTTCCCGCTCTTCTTTCATTCTTGATCTCCTATAGCACTGAGGTCAGCTGCCTCTCCTCTTTATTGCTGGAACTGGTGTTTGTCATTCTCTAGGTAGCATAGTTCCTCAGCATGGTTTTAGGGGACACTGTGATGATGGAATTACTATCTTTCAGATGGATATTGAACTAAAACCCTAAGCAAAGCTGAGGTGGGAATCTTTTGTGATAAAACCCCAAACCAAGAAAAATTTATTAGTTTTTGGTTGGTTTACAAAACCAACATTTGGCCCAGTTTCACAGACTTTTGAAGAAGCACCAGGGATTTGATCATGTTGGTGGAAACTCTGCAAAACACATTCATAATAGATGTTCAAAATGGAACCAGAATAAGAACTGTTCCTAGACTTGTTGATTTTCTGATCTCCAGTTCTACGTTCAATCCATTATCTCCCTGCCAGTCAATAATAGATAGAAAGAGAGAAAAAATGAAGAAAGCAGGATGAGTTTCTTATTTGGGCAGTTGGGTATGGGAACAAGCAAGATTTCCTGTTTTCACAATTACAAAAGATTCGTCCTTCATCATTTTCTCTCATTGCCTACTTTCTTTGCGATTATAGGAGATGGTCGGAGGTTGATTAGAAATGCCATGATTTGCACACCCTGACTACCGCTGATAAATATGATGGAAACAATCTAAAACAATAAAATACAAATGCTATTTGCTATTTCATTAAATGTGTTTCTGGAATTCTGCTGTTCATTAAAAAATATATTTGGTTTATTTAGGTAGTAGTGGATTCTGTAATTCAACCATTACCTTTCTCAAAACATGGACTATGTATTCAGGATACTGGTGCCATGTACGTCATTAACACACCTGCTGGCATTAGCATTAAGTGGGCTCATGTTACAGGCATTATAGATATACAATATGGCTTACATTCTAACACATCTACCAAGACAGAAGGACTTTGTGGTAAGATTATCTTCTCTATTAATCTTTGTTTGTATTATATTTTTTTCACTAAAGTTTTTTTTTTTTAGTCTTCTCTCACTTAAAAGTTGTAAAATACCCCACTTCTTAATGCCGCTGTCAATCAAGATTTATCAGCCATTATCTGTTGTCTTATAGTCCTTCAGATATGAAACTCTCATTAATTGTAATGAAAATTCTACCTGATCTGGGCTCCCAGGATTGGATCCATAATCTACCAATGAATGTTACTTGTGTTTCAAAGCACCTGTTTAAATAATATCAGGGTAAATAATTATCACTACATTTTATATATTCATCTCTATTTGAAGTGCACCCATCAAAAGCACTGGCTGCATGTAAAAATATTAATGAAATCCACTGAGCAAAAGGAGCCAAATTTTGTGCTCAGAAGAAACCACCAAGGAATGAGTTGAGGTGGAGGCAGTGCATTCAGTGGGCTTTGCAAAGGGATACTAATTTCTGAAAGGCTTTCTCCCCCATCCACTGTAAAGGAAGGAATGGCCTAGCCCTGGGATGATGGGAGCAATTACCAAATCTGTGGGTTTGGCTAAGGAGCTGTTTCCTTTGTAGATACAGGAGCCAGATCCAGGCCTGCTACGGTTCCTTAATCCACAACTGTTTCTGCTTATGGACAGGGCTTTTTGGTTTTCAGTCCTCAGAAAGAAAAGCCATAGGAAAAAAGAGCAATGCAAGGGGGAAAAAATAACCATGGTAAAACTATCTGTGGCATGGTGTTGATGCCTCATGAGGTACTGAGTGCATCCCTAAATTGATGTCTTACCATGTTCTTCGACATAAAAGGCACATCAACAGATTTAATAGGGAAGAGAACAAAAAATAAAGATTCATAACTAATGTGACCTATAAAATTATTATTGACTTGATACAGCAACTCGACCGTATAACACATTTAATTTGGATATAACTTCTGCAGAGTGTAATATGTTTATGTGCTTCCACATCAATATTCAACAGCTGCTGGAGAAATACTTATTAAAACTGGGATCCTGTGGTTAGAGCAAAAGTGTTCTAAGAGTGAGGATACTCTGTTCCTCAATCTTTGAAGAACTAATAATTAACAGTTGCTAGTGCAGAAAATCACAGGAACAGTTTTGAATAATATAGCTTTTCTTTCTTTTCTTTTCTTTTTTTTTTCAATTCTTATTTTTCGATTTGGCATCACAGATCAGTTTTAAAAGCTTTCCTCTTCCCTTTAGGTCTTTGTAGTCAAATTCAAACTGACAAGATAACATTATAATCCTAAGTGTAAAGAGGTATTTTAATATCAGTCACAATGTAATTTAACAATTACTGCTCTATACAAATAAAATTCATGAGTTAAACTTCAAATTATTTTATTCTTTTTAAAAGAATTAATTTCAAAATAACAGGCCAATGTTAATTCCACCAGATAAAATATATAGCCTAAGCCAGTGGCGGCCAGTTATATGGGCCCGTGCTGCCCAGGCTCCAGGAATATTCAGGGCCCCCATGCGCCTCCCCCAGAGCGTCTCCCAGCCCCGCCTGCCACCCCCAGGCAATGTAAAGGGGTCCGGGGATTCCCACCCACCCTGCCATCACCAGCAGCGCAGCGGGGCTAAGGTGGCTTCCTGCCTGCCCTCGCTCCGTGCCACTCCCAAAAGCGGCCGGCATGTCCCTGCAGCCTTGGAGGACGGGGGCGTGTCTCGAGCACTGCCCTGCCCCGAGTGCCGACTCCGCAGCTCCCATTGACCGGGAACTGCGGCCAATGGGAGCTGCATGGGTGGTGCCTGCAGGCAGCGGCACGCAGAGACACCCCCCCCCCGGCCTCCTACCTAGGAGCCGCTGCCAGAGGGGTGCGCAGGTCGCTTTGGGAGCTGCCCAAGATAAGTGCCGCACCCCAACCCCATGTCCCAGACCAGAGTCCGCACCCAAACTCCCTCCCCGATCCCACCCCCCGCACCTTTTCCTGCACCCAAACTCCTTCCCAGAGCCCGCCCCCCTCCTGCACCCCAACCCTCTGCCGCAGCCCATACCCCGTACCCAAATTCCCTCCCAGAATCTGACCCCTCACCTCTCCCGCACCCAAACTGTCTCCCAGAGCCTGACCCCTCACCTCTCCCGCACCCAAACTCCCTCCCAGAGCCCGAACCCCATCCTGCACCCAAACTCCCTCCCAGACCCTTAGGCAGGTGTGTGTGCGTGTGGGAGCGGGGGGGACTTGGACCCATTCTGGGCACCACCAAAAAGTATACATACCTGCCACCCCATGTCTAAGCAAATCAAGTACTTAAAGCCAAAAGCTCACCCATGGGCTGAGAAGAGCAAAAAGCTGTAAATCCAGGGGAGATGGGAAGTGCTGGCTTTGGTGCATGCTTTACCTTTCTTCCAATCCCATGAAAACCTCCCCTAGGAGCTGCATGATGATATGGATTCATGACTTGGGAGGGAGAGGGTTAAAGACAGATGGCCCAGTAATCTGCCACACCACACACTATGATTCTTCCAAGCATCAATTAATTTCAGCATTGATTAGTGTGGGTTGCCCCTTCATGATGTGACCTTTGTCCGCATAGGTAGGCAATGACAGTAGGAGACACCATATCACAAACCTTACTGCCATGGGGGTTGACGTGGAGGTGCTGAGTAGTCAGGGTCAAGAAGAGAGTTATAGGGAACCCTATTACCTGAAGGAAAGAACATGTGAAGTCTGGTTTCACTGCAGTCAATGGCAAAACTCCCATGTATATCACCTATAAATCCAAACTTGTGAAGTTTATGGTGCGGAAATAATCTACATAGTGGGTAATTTGGACTTTGTTTATCATCAACATACATCCCTGTTAAATCACATTTTAAATGAGACTTTGGTGTTTAAATTGTATGAAGCAAAATTTGTAGAGTTTGACAATGAAATCAGACAGCTACTGTAATTGCACCATAATGACAAATTTGTTTTACATCCAGACACATCAGGAAGATCTCAAGACACAAATCATGCCTACCAGGACTTTAAAAACACGTAAACACAAATTAAAAGTCCATAATAACTCAAGAGGAAATTAAAAAGTGCTTATGGCCTGGGAAGAAAAGGAAACAAACAAAAAAATAGATAATAATAAAAAGACATAGGAACCCCAGCTGCCCATTTCCCAATCAAAAATATTCAGTGTCACCTTGGCTGTAGAGAACTCTGCTACTTATTTGCTAAATCAAACTCCATCCATAAAGATTCAAATTCTACCATTTTATTGTTGACTTTGTATAATATATATTTATAGGAAGATATTTCAGTGATTTCTAAATACCTGTCTTTGAGTATGGAAATTGCATCTGTTATCTTTCCGTACAATACCAAATTCATAAGAGAATAGGGAACATTAATTTTTAAAATGTTAGATGCATCTTTCTGCACTGAGAAATCAAGTAACACAAGTATTTGTGGTAAAGAAGGCAATTTATTCAATTTTTTTAAAATTACTTTTGATAACTATAGCGTTTAGAAATGTTGAGATAAATCCAAATACTGTGCCAGATTATGAGCTCTTTCCTGCCCATGGTGAGTGCCACAGTTCAGGACACCTGTGTTTCCCTTTAGTGGTAGAGCAAGAGCTCCCTTCTCAGGCTTCTGGAGTACCTGGCCATTGCCTCTCTTGGGTGGAGACTCCCATCTGTCTCCCTTCTGACCGGGGTATCTGCAGGCTGGACAGTACCCTGCATTATTCCCAGCAAGAGACACTGCTTAAGCAAGCCTGCTTACTTTCTATTCAGAGGTTTAACAATGTACCTATCCACAGTTCTAAGTTACCACACAGCACTTCCTATGCAAGCCTAGTTTATTCTTAGTGTAAAAGCACTACAGAAAAACATATTAAAACAATAAAAGAACCTATACACCTGCTAATAAACTTATCAGAGATTCTGTCCCTCCCAACCCCCGTCTTCCATATGGGTTCTGGCAAGTGAGTCTTCAAACCTTCCCAAAGAGGTCTCTTGTGGTGACAAGTTCATAAGAGTCTCAGCTCAGAACTACCACACTCATGATATGTTTAGTTCACCCTTTATACAGTTTAAGGATCTTTGATCTGGGATTGCCAGGAGCAGGTAATTAGCAACAATTGGTTCCTCTCTCCAGGGCGTAGCTTCAAAAGCATGGATCTGAAGTGGGTATTTGTATTCCCCTCACTCCCCAAGTATTTCCTAGGAAATCCACTTTATATGCATTTCCCAAAGTGTGCTTTGAAGTTCCTCATATCTCCCAGAGATTGCATTAATCCTGTCTTCCTGCTAAAAAAAAGTTCCATGCAATCTCACAATAGTACATATTTGCATTTTTAATACAATGAATTCCAAAGATGTTAAACTTAATTCAAGAAGGTTTGTCCAGGATATTGCAGTCTGTCACAGTGAGCTGTTATTTGCATAAGCACTCTTATTTAAATTAATAACACTGGTCTACAATTTTTGAGAAGTCGTCTGCTTCAGAGATAAAATGTGCTATTTATTATGTATTTTGATGTGCTGAATTCAAATATGACAATTAAAACAACTGATTGGCTACTGTTTCTGAGATATTTAAATTTTTACATTTTATGTCTATGTATATTGTGTAGATAGTAGAGTTTTAATCATAAATTGTAAACCTAGGTCTTTTCATGTGTTTATGGTTGCTTTACATGATAATATTTCACCTGTCCTATTCATGTAACACTTTAAAAATCGGTAAAAGGGTTATATAAATAAAATTTATTATGCAACAAAAGGCAAAAAACCATTATGTACATAGTTTAGTCCTATTCAGTGTCTACTTGACGCTTCTTGGCTTGTCTCTTGTATTCATTAAATGGAGCATCTCTTGTCACTGTCCAGCAATAGTCTGCAAGCATTGACGGGCTCCATTTGCCCTGATAGCGTTTCTCCATTGTTGCAATGTCCTGGTGAAATTGCTCGCCGTGCTTGTCGCTCACTGCTCCGCAGTTCGGTGGAAAAAAATCTAGATGAAAGTGCAAAAAATGTGACATGTTGCAACCAAGGCTTTTGTATGCCTTGAGGAGGTTTTCCATCAACAACCTGTAGTTGTCTGCCTTGTTGTTTCCAAGAAAATGTATTGCCACTAACTGGAAGGCTTTCCATGCCGTCTTTTCCTTGCCACGCAGTGCATGGTCAAATGCATCATCTCGAAGAAGTTCACGAATCTGAGGACCAACAAAGACACCTTCCTTTATCTTAGCTTCACTTAACCTTGGAAATTTTCCACGGAGGTACTTGAAAGCTGCTTGTGTTTTGTCAATGGCCTTGACAAAGTTCTTCATCAGACCCAGCTTGATGTGTAAGGGTGGTAACAAAATCTTCCTTGATTCAACAAGTGGTGGATGCTGAACACTTTTCCTCCCAGGCTCCAATGACTGTCGGAGTGGCCAATCTTTCTTGATGTAGTGGGAATCTCTTGCACGACTATCCCATTCGCAGAGAAAACAGCAGTACTTTGTGTATCCAGTCTGCAGACCAAGCAAGAGAGCAACAACCTTCAAATTGCCACAAAGCTGCCACTGATGTTGGTCATAGTTTATGCCTCAAAAGTTGTTTCATGTTGTCATAGGTTTCCTTCATATGGACTGCATGACCAACTGGAATTGATGGCAAAACATTGCCATTATGCAGTAAAACAGCTTTAAGACTCGTCTTCGATGAATCAATGAACAGTCTCCACTCATCTGGATCGTGAACAATGTTGAGGGCTGCCATCACACCATCGACGTTGTTGCAGGCTACAAGATCACCTTCCATGAAGAAGAATGGGACAAGATCCTTTTGACGGTCACGGAACATGGAAACCCTAACATCACCTGCCAGGAGATTCCACTGCTGTAGTCTGGAGCCCAACAGCTCTGCCTTACTCTTGGGTAGTTCCAAATCCCTGACAAGGTCATTCAGTTCACCTTGTGTTATGAGGTGTGGTTCAGAGGAGGAGGATGGGAGAAAATGTGGGTCCTGTGACATTGATGGTTCAGGACCAGAAGTTTCATCCTCTTCCTCATCTGACTCAAGTGAGAATGATTCTGGTGCATCAGGAACCGGCAGTCCTTCTCCGTGGGGTACTGGGCGTATAGCTGTTGGAATGTTTGGATAATGCACAGTCCACTTTTTCTTCTTTGACACACCTTTCCCAACTGGAGGCACCATGCAGAAGTAACAATTGCTGGTATGATCTGTTGGCTCTCTCCAAATCATTGGCACTGCAAAAGGCATAGATTTCCTTTTCCTGTTCAACCACTAGTGAAGATTTGTTGCACAAGTATTGCAGCATATGTGTGAGGCCCACCTCTTGTCCTGGTCTCCAATTTTGCAGCCAAAATAAAGGTGATAGGCTTTCTTAACCATAGTGCTTATACTGCGCTTTTGTGATGCAAAAGTCACTTCACCACAAACATAGCAGAAGTTATCTGCACTGTTCACACAAGTACGAGGCATCTCTGCTCACTTTGGCTAAACAGAAATGTGTCCCTTTGCAAAATCAAACACTGACAAATAAGAGAGCACGACACTGTATGATTTCTAGAGCTGATAGAGGGCAATTTGTTCAGCAGAGTGATGTAAGCTTCGTTATAATTGCATCATCCATGACTTCTAGGAATAACATGGTGCAATTCATATCATGCATGACGCAATACCAGCTTCAGATTGCATCATTCATTGTTTTGCCTAAAAAGCAAGTACTGTCCAAACCCAGTCATAGATTTATTCATAGATCCAGTCAAAGATGTATTTTAGTCATTTCTGGTTTAAATTGAGATCCCTTCCCTTTATAACTCACTTATCCTCCGCCATTCCCAAGTCAAGGGTCGTATATACTGACCCAGTAGCATATCTTGAAAACTAGAGCCAATCAACAATTTTAAGCATCATTTTTGTTCTCAGTGACCCAGAATTAGTAAAGTTTGACTACATTTATTTCAGAAGCATTTTGGCTGTAGAGCAGTGTAATTGAACTTGTGGAATTAGTGAGTAAGGGTGTTAGAATCTGGCACAATCTGAGAGAGTTTGCCATTCTGCCTCTGACATATTTTAGTACCAGTTATTTTCAATTAATCCACATCTGAGAAAGTTTTTAATTGAACTGTAAGATCTGTCTGTCTAGCTAAAATATTGTTGATGTGACAGTGTGCCCAATAAAAATTAAAACCATATTTAGGAAATTCTAACTTTTGCAAATGCAGTAGGCTGTTGCAAACAAAATTGTTTACAAACGATTTGATCCAATGTTACCATTACTTTAGCATTTGCACTTTTCTTTAATTGAAGAACAAATGTACTATATTTATTCACTAAATATGATGCACTGTTTTAAGGTGTGTGTAATGGAGACCCAGTTGATGACCTCAAGATGCAAAATAGGACTATAATTACAAATATGGAAGAAATTGAAGCATTTATTAAAAGTTGGGAAATTGAGAAATCAGTTGATGTAACAACCAGGAGGCCAGTAAGAAATTGTACTGAAGATAACTGTACTTACTGTATGGAGCTGTTAAACAGAAGAGTTTTTGTCCCATGTCACAAAAAAGTAAGTACAAAGAAATAGGCAGTTCCAAGTCTAAATTAATTAAATTTATAATAAAAATATAATGTATAATGCTTCTTTTTACATTTCACTTGCTTCCAGTGTTTAGTGAAGGGACTGACTGAATTAATTCCTCCTCCATGTTGCTCATGGCTAACCCAGATGGTCTCCTTACCTGCAAATCTTTGATGACTTGTCTTCACTGCATTGTTAGCTTGAGCTGTACCTCAGGTTTTGCCCCTAATCCAACTCCTGTCCATCCACACACATATCTAGCTTGAGCTAATTGGTGGTGCTTTAAGCTCTAGCTACCCAGCCTGGAGGGCAAGGTAGATGAGGATGAGTTGAAGCTCAAGTGCTGCTGAAGCTAGTAATGCAGTGGGAATATAGCAGCTCGAGTTACAACTCCTCATCAGCTGCCTGTGTAGCTTCAGCATGATTATTCTCTCTGGAACTAGTCTGGCTCGAATAGAGTAACTTGAGTGTACTAGTTTGAGCTAACAATACAGTGAAGACAAGCTGTGAATGTGTGGACCACCATGTCACTCCTGGAAGTACCATGCCATACTTGAAAAGAACATCTAAAAGGTAGAGATTCCACAGCATCAGCCTAACACTGAAGTATTGTTCAGAAAGCATAGGCGTGTGCATCCCATTTCATTAGGGTGTGCACCCAGGGAACCCCGCCCCCATCCTGCCCCCCATGCACTCCCTCCTACTTCCCGCCCCCTGACTGCTCCCCTCAGTACTCCCAACCCTCCCTGCTCCTTGTACTCTGACTGACCCAACCCTTATCCACACCCACGGCTATCCAACCACTCCCCGCCCCTGACAGGACCCCCAGAACTCCCGACCCATACAACACTCCCTGCCTCCCCCAACCCCTCTCCACACCCCTGCCTCCCGACAGCCCCCCCCAGAACTCCCAACTCATCCAACCCCCCCCAGCTCCTTGTCCCCTGACCACCCCCTCCAGAGACCCCCCCCACCGTAACTGCCCCCCCCGGACCCTCCTTGCTCCCTGTCCCCTGACTGCCCTGACCCCTATCCACCCCCCCGCCCCCTGACAGATCCCGGGACTCCCATGCCCCATCCAACCCCCCCTGCTCCCTGACTGCCCTCTCCAGAGACCCCGTGCCCCTAACCACCACCCCCGGGATCCCACCCCCTATCCAACCCACCTTGCTCCCTGTCCCCTGACTGCCCTCATCCCTTATCCAACCCCCGTGGCCCTGGACCTCTTAGCATGAGATGAGGCTCCTATCCTCCCTGCGGAAGCGCACAGCCCCAGCTCCACAGGGGGGGATGGGAGAGAGAGGGGCTCAGGCCAGCTCCACACAGAGTGGGGGCAGGGCTTCAGCCCTGCAACTTTTGCCACTAGGGTGGCTGGGGCTCCCGAGACAGGGACTTCAACCCCACATCTTCTGTCAGGGTCCAGGGCTTCTCCTCCCTGCCCCAGGGTGGCTCCTCTCCCCCTTCCCCCCCGTGCAGCTCCTGCTGGGGTCCAGGCTTCTCCTCCCCCTCCAGTGCAGCTCCTGTCTGGGTCCGGGCTTCTCCTCCAACCCCACTCCCTCCCCCCCACATGGCTCCAGCCCCGTCCAGGGCTTCTCTTCCCCCACCTCCGCGTGGCTCCTGCCGGTATTTGGAACTTCTCCTCCCATTGCACCCAGCCCTAGCCTAGCTGGGCTCCCGTGGGTCACCTGCTTCCTGCTGTGGCCGGAGTCAAGCCTGGCTGGCAGGGAGCAGCCATACATGTGGATGTCATGGCCACCAGCCCAAGAGGTGCTAAGCAGGGGCTGGCTGTGCTGCTGCTGATAGCCCCACACTCCCGCCCACACCTAACCCTAAGGCTTTTTTTTTTTTTTGAGACTCACTCAGCCCCTGCTGGAGCAGGGAGCAGTTGATCTGAGCCTGCCCCGCAAACAGCTGAGGAGGGGAGGGGAGTGGAACAGCCTTCCCAGCCAGAGCGCAGGGCATTAGGGTGTGCCTAGGCACACCTGGCACACCCCGTGCGCACGCCTATATCAGAAAGGGTTGTGTTTAGTGCATGATCAAGAAGCATGTTGCTTGGAGTGAAGGCCTAATGGTTCTATTAAATGTAATAGCATCCAGTTCAGACTTACAGAAGTATCTGAGTCACATAGACATTAGCCTAGTCACTCCTACCCTTGTGATATCCTTACAGACAGTGTTTATTTTCAATACTTCTAGTAATGACATAGTTCAGTACATCAGCTGCCACTAGAGGTAGGCATGGTTTGCAGGGGAAGAGGAATGAGAAAATAAGTTTATGAGGAAGGAAATATGATTGTACAATCTTGCTCACTCCCAAGGGCTTGCCTACATGGTGCGTGCACCAGAAGGATGTAAATTGTAGAGCACTCTAAAGTGCTGCTCTCTACCTGCTCCTTGTGGAGGTGACTGGTAACTGCTGATGGGGAAGAAGGGGAGACACAATTTAAAGGTTCTGGTGGTATGCCGCAGGGTTCAGGGCACGCATTCAACAGACAAAGGAGTTTTGATTTCTAGAGCTAGTTGTGATGTCATAGAAGCATAGAACTGAAAGGGAACTCGAGAGGTCATCTAGTCCAGTCCCCTGCACTCAAGGCAGGACTAAGTATTATCTAAACCATCCCTGACAGGTGTTTGTCCAACCTGCTCTTAAAAATCCCCAATGATGGAGATTCCACCACCTCCCTAGGCAATTTATTCCAGTGCTTCACCACCCTGACAGTTAAGAAGTTTTTCCTAGTGTCCAACCTAAACCTCCCTTGCTGCAATTTAAGCCCATTGCTTCTTGTCCTATCCTCAGAGGTTAAGAACAACAATTTTTCTCCCTCCTCCTTGTAACAACCTTTTGTGTACTTGAAAACTGTTATCATATCCCCTCTCAGTCTTCTCCTCTCCAGACTAAACAAACCCAATTTTTCAATCTTCCCTCATAGATCATACTTTCTAGACCTTTAATCATGTTTTATTTACAATGCTATGTAATAGCAGATGGAGACTGTTCTAAAAGAGAGCTACACATGAAGAAGCTCTGGGTTGCTCTGACACAGTCTATCAATTTGAGGAACAGAGATATTTGCAAACCAATCCGTTGATATGATCTTTTAGAGCTCTTGTGATAATATCAGCATCCAGTAATTATGTCAGGAATCGGTTCTAATTTAACCATATACAATTATTTCCCCCCTCTGTTTGAATCTGCTCTCTCTTCTGGCTTTACAGGGAGACTTTGGCAGCCTTGAGCATCACAAGTACCAGAAATATCATGCTAACCCTCCTGGTAGTTATGATGTCTCTTCTGGACAAATTGGAGAAAGTCCAGGGAAAAGCAACAAAAATTATTAAAGGTCTAGAAAAACATGACCCTGAGGAAAGATTGAAAAATTTGGGTTTGTTTGGTCTGGAGAAGAGAAGACTGAGAGGGGACATGGTAACCGTTTTCAACTACATAAAAGGTAGTTTTAAGGATGAGGGAGAAAAATTGTTCTCCTTAATCTGAGGATAAAACAAGACGCAATGGGCTTAAATTGCAGCAAAGGGAATATTGGAATATATTAGGCTGGATATTAGGAAAAACTTCCTAACTGTCAGGGTGGTTAAGCACTGGAATAAATTGCCCAGGGAGGTTGTGGAATCTCTGTCATTGGAGATTTTTAAGAGCAGGTTGGACAAACACCTGTCAGGATCTAGATAACACTTAGTCCTGCCATGAGT
This sequence comes from Trachemys scripta elegans, assembly GCF_013100865.1. Lineage (NCBI taxonomy): Eukaryota > Metazoa > Chordata > Testudines > Emydidae > Trachemys > Trachemys scripta. Next base: position 70,833,912 of record NC_048298.1, read on the forward strand.
ACAGGAGACTGGATTAGATGACCTCTTGAGGCCCTTTCCAGTTCTACAATTCTGTGATTCACAGTTCAGGTTTATTTATGTGATGGACCAATTCAGAACTCCAAATCCCAACACTCTTGTGAAGTGGCTTGGGTTTGTATCTGAAGTTTAGGAACTTGAATTTGGATTGAAGCTTCACAACTGACCCACTTTTGTTATTAATATTACAAGATACAAGTGTGACTTTCCAGTTCTTACTATTTATTATAATATATTTTAATATTAAGGTTCCAATCCAGCAAACTCTTTAGCATATGCTCAATTATAAGCATGTGATTAGTCCCATTGAAATCAATAGAACTGCTCAAGTGCTTGGATTTAAGCACAGTTAAGTACTCTGCTGGATTAGAGCCTTTAGGGAAAAAATGAAATAAAATATCATTGTCAGTTTCAGTGGAACTGCACTTGTATTCCTCCAACATCCCCAGTGCCCCCAGGCCCTACTGCCTCTCTCCTCCTACATTGCCCTGAGCTCCCTTCTGCATCCTTGCACATGCACCCCAGGCTGGATCCACTGTTGAGCTGTAGTAACTGCAGCTGCTACCAGCTGGTCTCAAATCCCTGCCCTGGGTGCCACCTAGTGGGGCTCAGTGGGAGAGCTCAGTGCTGGTACCTTTCCCAGACACATCTCCCTCAGCTATGCTTGGAAGAAATCTGGGGGGCATGTGACCCTGCATTTCTTCCCCCCCCCCCACACACACATGTCACTTATGGCCCCATGAAACAGGAATACGTTAATGAGTACTTTTAGAGCACATCAGCGGGGTCTATACTTTAGAGCACTTTACAACTCACTCCCCCGTGGTGTGCATTGCTGGATTGTGCAGACAAGCCTCAAGACTTCTTTTCCATCTGGTGCTTTCTCAGAGTAGGAGCAAAGGTCCAGATTCCAATTCCTGATTTTATTTTTGTTCTTTCCTACCTCTCCTTCTCTGTGGTTTGTTCTGCCCTGCTCTGCCCTTCCCTGTAAATCTGCTTGACTGTAGACCAGCCAACTGTGAGTAGCATCATGGGCAGCTCAACCCCTTCCTTCAAGCTCCAGAGATGTTTCCTGTCTTTGCCCCTGCTCCTATATGAAGGGAGAAAATGGAGGGAAATCTGATTGAAGGAATGGGCTGAGGAGAAAAATTGAGTGACATTTTGGTAGGTGTCATCTGAAGAAACCTGACAGGGGCAAGAGAGGAGGGAGCTGTGGAAAGCAATTTGGCAGCAGGAGGGAAAAGGTGGGGGTAGTCTTTGCTTTATACACTTTGATGTCTTTAGCTTCTAGTAGTTCAGACGTAGGTCGGGTAATCAAAATACATGACAAAACCATTGGGTTCTGAACACCACTCCTTACAGAGCTGTCAGGAGCACTGATGCATTGAACCTGTGTGCTCCATTTCTGAGCTGCATCAGTGTTTGACATTGTGTCAAAGCCAGGAATGCTTGCCTCAGCCAGAATAAAGTTTATTCTCTCATGTGCACATGAAACTGGCAGAGCCAGAGAGGATGGAATATATTATGTGCTTCATAGAAGTTAAATGAAACAAAATTCAAAAGTGAAGAAGGATCTGTAACAAAACTGCCTAATAGTGAGCATATAAAATTGGGGAGGGCGTAGAATCATAGAAGTAGTGATCAGAAACAGAAAAGATATTGACTTCCTGTCAGTCAGGGATCGTTGATGATTTTTTCCCCTTACAGTGGTAATATTTCTTGTAATTAATTAGCAACTTTGATTACAAAAAGCTGTCCTCATTAAATCTCAATTAAATTGTAATTCTAGGTTTCACCACAGGACTTTTGTGAGAAGATGTGGATCAACAATACTTACTTTTGGAATTATGAATGTGATGCACTTTCTGCATATGTGGCTTTGTGCAACAAACATAATATCTGCATTAAGTGGAGGACACCGGATTACTGTTGTAAGTAAATAACACTATTCTATCTCCAGACATAATTTCCTATCACTGCAACCTTTCTGTGTCTTGCATACTAGCTAGCAATTTTTTCTTTTTACATATTATTGTCAGAAGATTTGCCCTTTCAATCACAGCCTTGTTAAGTCATGGTAAAATTTCTTAAAACTCTAAAGTGATGTCTTTCATTTAAATATGTTATAACTTAATTCTAATCTTGACTGAATTAGTCATATGTATTCCTAAAGCATAATTTTGTAATTTATGTTGCTAAAAATGTAAAAAATATGCTTTTTATGATATAGAAATATTGCTCTTACTACATATTTTCTCCTTTGAAAATGAAAGCAATACTTTATTTCCTCTGTGTGTGTGACTTGTAGCTCTGGGTTGTCCTGATGGCAAGGAATACCAACCTTGTGTGCAACCCTGTGCAGCCAAAACGTGCCTAAATAAATGGTTCTATGAAGAATCCCCATGCTCCTATTTAAGAGAAGACTGTGTGTGTAAAAATGGAACTATTCTTCATAGAACAGACTCTGACCTCTGCATACCTGAAGAAAAATGTGGTAAGTAAAGCTGAGCAGAGTGGCTGAGTAGGTATGTTAATATAACCCACTAACTGGTGGGTTATATTGACATCTCATAGTAAGTTATGTACCCTATCTTTGCCCAGTCACCAGAGAATGTGAATCTGTTACAGCCCCAGATACGGCACTTGGCTCTCTAGCTAAAGCTGTAGAGATTCATGCTTTTAGCTGTGGAGGTCCTTGGTGCAATCCCTATTCTTGGTCAAAGGGCCATTCCACTAGGATGTTCTTTCTGTGTTTCTACAACTTGTTCCCCTTCTTACAAGAAAGAAAACAAAGAATGGTTCCTGTCCTCTATTTTGAGTGGCTTTGTGTCCACCCTTTGTTCAAGAAGTTTGTAATTTGGTGGTGCTTTTGGGCCAGTGGTTGTCCCTGCCAGGTTGTTCTGGGAAGCCTAGGCTTCTAGGCTGTCATGGCTCCTTGGCAGCCCTGGCTTCCAGGGCCTGCAGCTCCAGGGCTCCGTACCAAGCAGACTGCCCCAGAACCAAAGAATTTTAAAATGTTTGGCTTTTATTCTGAGTTGAAACAAAATTAAACTTAGAAATACTGGAATCCTCCATGACAGCTCTAGTTATAATCCTGTGTTAACATTCAGATTAATTACCACTCAGTCATATTGGAAAATGGATATAATTAGCTCAATTCCCTGGGGTTTTTAGAACCCCAAACTGTGGTAACTGAACCTGTTTTTTCAGGCAGTGTCAGGAACAAATCAATGGGGACACAGCTCCTCAGTCTGATAAATGATTGGTACAAACAAGGGTGCTTTCACTGAGTCTCAGGCACATACACAGATGCCGTAGCAACAGGTTTACAGCATCCCAGATTATAGTTATCCAAAGTTTGAGATGGTTTCCAGTGATCAACAGCCAGGCTTTTGCGGGCCCTCCTTTTGTCCACCTGCTGGGGAGATGTCAGTCTTTGCTCAAAGAAAAGCTTCCTTGAACTGTTCCAAAGTGTATTTTTGTACTTAATTTTTTTATAACTAACTTAAATAACGCACATAACGTATAGTTACTCCTAGTGGGTCACCTTAGTAACCCCTAGCCGGTCACAATTTTTTTTAGCTTTAGCAAATTGCTCATTTTTTATTAGCAAAGCAGTTTTACTATTTTTAATTATAACAACAATAAAACACATGTTAGGGGCACTTAAAATCCAGGTTGGCTATTTACGTACTCCCCTCCATTTTCATGGTCTCTTAACTTTCTATCACATCCTCCCATTCTAATTAGCAAAACTGCAATCATTCAGCTATTTGGCCTTGTCTTTCAAAGTCCTAACAATTATTTTTAATGATATGGTATTTGGTTTTCAGCTAATATTGGCTGGACACACAAAATGACTGCATTTATGTCAAATTTAATTCTCCCACAATGTGTAAAGGGAATGGCAGTGTCTATTTGGATCAAATGGTTTTAAATGCCAGTCGCAGGTAGGAAGCTTAGGCTGAAGTTTATCTTGTGGTATTGTTTTTGAGTTCTAAATAAATTCAATGAAGGGAGTGAGTTTGGACACTTACTCAGGGTTTGTGGCTCTGTGAGGATGAGGTAGAAAGATTCAGGCCATTCAAATCTAGGTTATGACAGCAAATGCTTCTTAGAGGATCCAAATGACATGAGGAGGTATCAGAGAGACAAGGTAGGCGAGGTAATATCTTTCATTGGACCAACTTCTGTTGGTGAGAGAGAAGCTTTAGAGCCACAAATAAAAGATATTACCTCACCCACCTTGTATCTCTAGTATCCTGGGACTGACACAGCTATAACTACACTGCAGACAAGGAGGTATCATTAGAGAGGTAATTTCTGATGTAACTGGGACCCAGACAATTCAAGGCTATAAAGTTAGTCACTGACTCCTTGAATTTCTCCCAGAAGCAAAGAGGAAGTATGTGCAGAAACTTGAACTCTGGTGTTATGCACATAAGCTATCATACCATTCGGTGGAGCTGGCATTCTATACCACCTAGAGTTTCTGTTAATAGAATAGATCAATTAAATTAGTAATTTTCAATGTATCAGAATCAATCATGTTTTAGAAAACAATGCAGATCTTTCAATTAAATACTTGATAAAATATTGCATATCCTTTTATGCCATGAGGTTTTCCAGCTGACACATTATTTGTACTAGTCCGGAATAAATTTGTGCTAAATACAGGTCTGAAGGATGTAATGTTTTTCTTCCTTAGCATGTACAGATAATGAAGGACAGCCTCGTTCTGCTGGAGAGGTTTGGAATGGGTCCATTAAAGGATGTTGTATGTATAACTGTTTGGAGAATGGAAGTGTTATTGCTATAGAACCGGAATGCAGTGAAGACCCACTGCCAGTCTGTGAGAGGGAAGGTGAAGTTATCATTAATGTCATTGAAGAGAGGGCTTGCTGTCCAAAGAAAGTTTGTGGTATGTATGCAGCCAAACATATTTTCCATAACAAGAGTGCTAAGGAGTTGTTTAAACATTTATTGACATGGATTGATTTACAGGCAGAGTTCAGGGTAAAACTTTCAAAAATGCTTAATTGACTTAAGAGTGAAAACCCTATTTTCAAAAGTGACTTAGGGTATGTCTACCCTGCAACTAAACATCAGTGGCTGGCCTGTATCAGCTGGCTTGGTTTCCTGGGCCTCAGGATGTGGGACTGTAAAATTGCAATGTAGACATTTGGGCTCAGGCTGGACCCTGAGCTCTGAGACCCTCCCCCCTCATGGGGTCCCAGAGCTTGGTCTCTAGCCCAAGCCCAAACATGTTTAGTTTTAGGCACACCTGTAGGCACATAGGACCCAATGTTTCTCAGAAAATTAATGGGATTTACGCTCCTAATTGTCTTAGTCACTTTTGAAAATGGGACTCCAGTTTGTAAGGCTGTGTCCACACTAGAGACCTTACTACTGTACCACTGCAGCTGTACTGCTGAAAGGTCTCCTATGTAGCCATTCTCAGCTGACAGGAGAGAGCTCTCGCATTGGCATAATTAAACCACCTCCAACAAGCGATGGTAGCTATGTCGGTGGGAGAGCATATGTGTTTTTTCATACATCTGACTGACAAAGGTTTTACCGCCAAAAGTGCTAGGGTAGACATAGTCTATGTCATGTAAGCTAATTTTACATAGGCTAAACTTTCCTAAACAGTTTGCAGATTATTCCTGTCTTGGAAGGGATATGATAGAACAGTCCTCACACCTAGGGTCAATGCTGAGCTTTTAAATAGAAGAGTATGGGCTTATCTGCATGAACAATTAACCACAGCAAGCTGGAGTGTGAATCTACTCTGCACTAGCTTGCTGCAGTGTGGACCATTTTGATGCATGTTAACAGTTTGTTAATGTTCTTTGAGTTGGTCCAAAGAGGACTAGAGCAAAGTGCTCTATAAGCTGTTAACATGCATCAGCAGAGTTAGACTGCAGCAGGCTAGCGCGGGATAGATTCACACCCCAGCTTACCATGGTATAAATGTTCATGTAGACAAACCCTAAGGTAATTCTCCCTAGTTGTTGCACATTATGTATTCTATTGTGCAAATAATAAATAACGGTATTATTGCTAACAATATTGGCAATAGACCCAAACACAGATTGCTGTCCCCTAGGGCTAGGTTTGTTATGTACACAGAGTAGTCCACAGTCCCTGCTCTGAAGGGTTTAAAATCTAAATAGACAAGTCATAGGGTGAGACAAAGAAGAAGTTCTGACTGACCACAGTTTTACACATGGGAGCTGAGATAGAGAGACTTGCCCAAAGAAACACAAGAAGACTTTGGCAGAGCCAGGAACTGAATCCAAATTTCCTTGATCCCGTGTCCTCTGCCTTAATGACAACACCGTTCTTCCTCTTATGTAGTTAACTATTTTATTTTCTATTTCCATCAGTGAGCTGCCAGCACAGTGGAATGCCTTGTTAGAATCTTCATGATTCTACATCTTTGCACCACGGCTTCTTCTAAGTGAATCATGCATTGGCATGTTCCTGTTTTCCCAGAAAGCAGCTTAGTGTCAGTTGATGGTCAGATGCTAGTTTTCTGTCTGTCCAAAAGAAGCATGCTTCTAGTATCTGATATGTTAGTCATAAGATGCTTGTTTTAATGTCTTAATGAAATATTTTTGTGGAAATAAAGGGCAAAGGGGATAGCTGAACTGGTATTTTCACTCTCTAGATAACTGGCAAGTGGTTACAGGTAGCTATCAACAAATGTAATGTCTAGTCACATTCAAATACACATGAATATTTGCATATACCATATATTTTTTTCAGAATGTAACATGACTATGTGTGAGGCTATTATTCCAACATGCAAAAATGGTGAAAAATTGATGGTAGGCTATAGCACCCTTTCCTGCTGTCCACAATACCAATGTGGTAAGTGATATATGGAGACAAGATTAAGAGCATATTTTCCATCCCTACATTATCTGTGGTAATTGTACCAGATGACGATTCTGCCTGTATTAACAGATCACTGTAAATAACTTATGAGAAATGTTTCTATTCTCTTCCTCAGGTTGTTTCTGCTCTGTTCCTTAGGGTTTATACTTATTTTTGTATTTGTTCTTTCTGTCAGTTTTGATTTCCAATCAATTTAGTTTTGTTTAGATAAGAGCCGAGAAAATGAAAAAAAAGAAGTTAAGGAAAGTAGCTTCTTCTATTTTAGGATTACTCATGTGACTTTTTATTAGAGATACTGATTGTCTTTTATGTAGAATGTGATCCCTTAGCATGTCCCAATGCTCCCCGTCCGGAGTGCAGAGAGGACCAATTTATTGTTGAAGCAAAACAGGAAGATCCTTGTTGTTTCTCTTATCTATGTGGTAAGAAGCCTTTACTATACTACCTTCCCTGTGGGTAGACAGGATATTATAGGGCAGTGGTTCTCAACCTTTTTTCATTTGAGGATCCCTAGAAAATTTTGAATGGAGGTGCCAGACCCCTTTAGAAATCTATTGTCTGTGTATATATTGTTGAATCTGTTCAGTCAGTTTTCAGTCTGTCTTTTGTGGACCCCTTAGACGTAGTCTGCAGACCTCCCAGGAGTATTTGGACTAGAGGTTGAGAACCACTGTTATTAAGTTATTAAGTTTCTTACAAATAAGAAAAGACAGGTCTCTAGTTGCATACTTGATAAGGTTGCCTGAGAATGCTGTCACAGGATTGGCCTGGGCAGACACTTACAGCTATAAGTGTCCACTTGCATGTATTGTTTTGCAATTTGGGGCCTTTATTCCTAGGTTACTTTTTTTAATGTTACTGCTGAACTGCACACTAAAGAATTATGGCATCTCACACACAAGTACAGAAATTGGGCTTGTCTGAAAATATTTGGACATATTTCATTTATAGCACTATGTGACCTTTGCCTTCAGTCTGCAGCTTCATAGATTATAGCCCACCAACAGTCATTTTTTCAGTTCATGTAGCAAGTTTGAGCATAAATCTCAACACCAGGCAAAGCAATAGATACTTCCATTACTGTATCATTACATTCAATTATCTATTTTGTCTGAACGTGTTAGTCAATAAAAGTTTCTTAGATACCCAGGTGGCGGGCTGGCAGGTAGGCACAGTAGAAGAATGTGGGTAGACTAAAACTCATATGTAACAACTTTCTGATGATGTATTTTAAACTTTGTATTTGGTTTATTCTTTTTAACTTTAGTTTGTGAATCTTGCATTGAGCCTGTTCCTTTATGTAATGAGGGGGAAATTCTCACAGTAGATCTTAGCACCATGCATTCCTGTTGTCCTCGTTACCATTGTGGTAAGTTTAGCTATTTTTAATTAAAAGGTTTTACTGTATCTGGTCAATATTATATGCTGAGTATTTATTTTTTTCAGCTGATTCAACGCTTTCCAGCTAAAGTTGAATTTATCCAAATGTTAAAAATACAGTATTATAAAATGTTCAGTATTGTATAATGTCCTAAGTTATTACAGTATCCCTTTCACAGTTTGTCCTTAATAGACTCTGAAGAAGTTTCAGTTTTCACAGCTATCTCCATGCATTAGCATTGCAACAAGGAGTGGAATGTTGTTCACAACCATTGCTGAAGTGACTCTGTGCCTCTGGTCAGCCACCGTATACTGACATCTCATCTACCAACTATTTACAGATATACAGCTAGAGCACTCCTGTAACTACTAGTGATTTTGGATGCCTCAATTGCTGGGTGCCCAACTTGAGTCACTTTGATGGAGTGAGATTTTCAGATGATTGGCATTCAGCAGACTTTGAAAAATGTAAGACCCTTTAAAGTGATTTAAGTTGGGCATCAAAAATGGAGATTTTTGAAGATGGAGATTCCAAAATGGCTAACTTTTGGAAATCTTGGCCTGTCTCTCTATTTGTCCCTTGTACAGTGCTAAGAATGCTATTGACCTTAACAATTAAATAGTGATAATAAAATTCTATGAAAAACCTTCAGTGTTGTTAGAATAGTTTATCTAAGGAAATATGAGCTGAAAACATGTTGATCCATGTCATTTCCCCCCATTTAGTTTGTGATGAGAACCTTTGTTCAGTGCCTCTTCTGAACTGCACAACTGACATGCATCTTGTGAAAGAGAGAGTACCTGGAGAGTGTTGTCCAGACTGGCACTGTGGTAACTATTTTTCATTCTTCTACTAGTTACTTATTAATAAAAGTTAATGTCTTTTGACTGATACACTTTTGTTGCTCTCTCCTTAGAATGTAGCTGTGAAAATTTTACTATACCAACCTGTAAAGTGGTAAGAAAATTTCCCTTAGATGTTACTTAATAACATCCAGTGTTTTTATTCCCCTCTTTCTTTTTATGCACTATTGTTTCTGTCCCTTCCTTGAGTTTGTCATCATAGGCTATGGGATTGAGGCTACCAACACTGCCTATCATATATTTGCCAGTACATGGATTATAAAATAGGGAGGTGTTGAAACACTGTCTCCTATCTTCCAAATCCAGCTTGTAACCCCCTATTTTAGATGCTGTGTTACTACCATCAGTCCACTGGAGAAGCTTGATTTTGTGTTTTTTAAGCCGACCTAACTGAAGGGAAGAAAATGTAATCTTACTTTGTTCAATACTGACTAGGATCTAGATGCTTAAAATTTTACCAGTTTCAAAATTAATTTTTGTTATTGAAAGAAATCAACTTTATGAACATGCTTTGTTTCTAGAAGAATGTTGGCTTGTTTTGTTAATTATATATGCTTCCTATGAAAGTTATTAAATATCTTTGACCTTTGTAACATATGAGAGTTTAGATATACTGTCCTCTTCTCTCATTTTCTATTTTGTTTTAAACAAAATAGTTGCTGTAACCTGGAAAATGCATGATAAAGAATGATGTAACTCTGAACTATCACTGTGATGAAAGGCATATTTTCCCATCACATGCCCTCCCTTATATGAGTAGAGCCTTGCATGGGTACAAAATTTATATCCACTGATGCGGATATCTATGGCAGCTGTCCCTGGTCATGCTAGTTTGTCCAGGAGCGTGCGAGCTGCTTGCATGCACTAGCATGACCAGGGACAGCTGCCAATGAGCCTGGTGCCTGCCCCAGTGGGCAGGGCTGGCCAGTACAGCCACGCCGGAGGAGCTGCCCAGGTAGGGCACTGACTCCTGGAAGCAGATGCCCAACATGCCGCAACTTTCACTGCTGCCGTTCCTGGTAGAGCCCTGCAGTTCTGTGGATATCCGCTTTATATCCACAGATATCTGCATCCATGGTTATAAATTTTGTATCCGTGCAGGGCTCTACATATGAGGAACATGTAATGCGGATATAATTCAAGGAATATAATATGAATCATAACAGGCCAAATTCTGAACTAATTACAAGAGATGTACAGTAGATCAGAATTTTGACAATACACCTCTACCTTGATATAACGCTGTCCTCGGGAGCCAAAAAAATCTTACCGCATTATAGGTGAAACCGCGTTATATCGAACTTGCTTTGCTCCACCAGAGTGCACAGCCCCGCCCTCCCCGGAGCACTGCTTTACCGCATTATATCTGAATTCGTGTTATATCGGGTTGCGTTATAGCGAGGTAGAGATGTATACTAAAGTCATGGAGGAGGTTTCAGAGCTGTCAAAGTTGTATTTTATGACCAGATATATCTTTATTATTACAATAACCAGGATTTGTCACTTGAAAGTATATCCAAAATAAAGGAAATATAGATTTTGTTAAAAATAAACTAATTAAAACTGAGACCAGGTAGGTAAGGTAATATTTTATCAGACCAACTTCTGTTGGTGAAAGAGGGAAGTTTCAAGCTACACAAAGTTCTTCTTCAGGTCATTATTAATTAAAACTGATATTCAGCTACACTGTCATTTTATTCAGACCAAAAGAAAGTGTACCACTTAGCTGTTGTTAACAGTAATGCATCTCGCAACCATACAATTTGCTGTCTATTGTAATGGATTGTGATTTTCTCTTTCTCAAAGCTTAGGCTGGAGTGACAGTAGTTTTGTATGTTTTAAGAAAAGCGGTCTCTTGTAAGTCTTATAAGTTGTGTTTGATGTATTTGACTCTGAAACTGTTTCTTACTACACAGGGAGAAGTTCAAAAAATAGACGACAGCATTTATAGTGCTTGTGGATGCCTGCAGTACATCTGTGGTAATTTTTTTTCTTTTTAATATTGTTAATTTTTGTTTGACTAAACAAAAGCACACAAGCAATGCAGAAATGGGTCAATACTGGCCTTCTAAAATGGAAATGCTAAAGTGACTTTATATCTACAGTGTATAATGTCTCAACGTTAATTCTAAAGATAGAAGTTTAATTGGCGAAAAGCTACATTTTTGTGATTTGCAGACTAAATATATATATCATTAGATTATCACAGTGTTAAATATTAGAGAAATGCAGAAAATATGAAGACTCACTTCAGCCCCAGGCCAAGAGTATTATTGACATTATGTAGTTGTACATTTTATAGCTTTTCAGGGTTTTTTTTTAAGCGGTGTTATGTTGTAGGCTTTCTTTTCCTTCCAAATACTAGGAAAGTCCCCATCCCATCCAGTTTAACAATTAAATTCCAAATCAGGTGTAAAACATGGACAAAAATCTTTCATGTATGTGCTGATACTGAGCCACCAGCCCTAAATATGGGATTAGTGAGTGGGAAAAATCTCACGCCCACACCCATCTTGGGGCGGAGGGGCTCGGGGGAGAAATGTTTGGTCAGAATGCACTGTCCCCAGAAGGGAGATTAAGGGGGGAGATTAAGTGGGTTAGGAGGGACATAATTGGTTGGCCCATAAAAAGAAATGCATTGCTCCTGGAAGAGAGGGGGAAGGTGGAGAGCACATGCCCCAAAATTCCAGATGTGGGCTCCAGTTTGTTATATCCCATTGGTTAGCCAGGAGGGAAGAGTGAGAGCTGATTGGCTCCTGTGCCCGACCCTAAAATAATTTAAACTTTTCCTCAGCCTTCAGGAGCCCCCTTGCCTCTTCAGTTGCTCTGCTCTTCCTCCCTATAGCGTAGATAGGGAGCTGTGTTTCCAGGCTGTTGTGGGTGTGACTGTTTGTCTGTCTATGGGATCAGGGAGGAATTTTTTTTTCTGTTGAGCCAAAGTGGCAGAGATCTGGTGTGCTTTTTGCCTTCCTCACAGCATTGTGGACGTGCAGTTAGGATGAAGAAGAATGGGATTTGGAAGTCTGATATTAAAGGATAATATAGGAATTTACAGTTTGTCTCAGCTTGCAGATGGTATCCAGAATGGATAAAAGCTAAAAGGGCTACATCCCAGAGGCAAATGAGACTTGTGATTTTTGCTGATGGACCTTGTGCCTGTAAGAAGGGGAGGCCTGAAGTCTTTGCAGACCAAGGTCTCCCTGTTGGTACTCTGCTCTTTTTGTGAGGAAGGACATGAGGATGAGAGGCCTTAGAAGTGAGCTGAGTCCTAGGAGGTAGACTGAAGGATTTAACCTGGGTTCTTGGTTATATGGTGGGAGCCCTGTAACCTTGCACTGAACCCAGCTAAATGGCTGATGTGTGAGATGGGTGGGTGTATACCACCCCATCCAGCTGTAAGTGAACAAAGTTGCAGGCTGTTGCTTAAAATCCATCCCAGTGACTTTTTCATTTCCCTGTATGTTCTGAGCAGTGCACTACATACTTGGGAAGAGCACATTGCCTCCTGCCTAGGAAGCCCTCCCACAACTAAATATACACATCTAAATGTGGCATATTTAAAGTGGAGAGGGAAAATTCAGCACTGATTTTCATCTCCATAGAACTCTATCAAAGTCAGTGGGATTGCACTGGATGTAAGAGAACACAGAATTTGTCCTCAGGATGGGAAGTCAAGGGGCTTTGAACAATCCCTACCTGCAGTAGTAAACTTCAAAATTGTCACAAAGTGCAGGATCTGGTCCTAGTTGTTTGAATGAGATTCTGATAATTTGCTTAATAGAAAATATTTTCCTAATGACCCACTTCTTCTTTTTATTGTTATTATTAGAAAAGGATGATGTATGTGTATTCCAAGAAGTAACTGTGCTGAATCCTGGACAATCTATGATTCAGTATTTGGATGAAAATCTTTGTTACACAGTACAGTGTTTACAAGAAAAAGATCACAGCACAGGATATCATGCCATGGATTTTACAGTTGTGAACTGTTCCCAACAATGTGATGCTGTGAGTGTTTTTAAAATGCAATCCTGATGTAACTTGTGAACAAAAACGTCCTAATTACAGATTATGAAAATTGAATAGCGGATGCTTAACAGTACATCTATCCAGCAAGTGGAATAATAAGAACGTGACTTAATGGCAGTACCCTTGTGTTTGTTGGGAGGTTTTTTTATTTAAGTTTTAAAAACACATTTTTCATTTTGCAGTTCAGAAGTTGTCAGGAACAAAGAGGGTTTTTTTTTCTTTTCCAAATTGCAAGTCTGTTATTTAAAAGTAATAGTTACATGGCAAAAAGTTATAAGCAGCAGGTAAGAAATATGTGCATATTTTAAGCAGGCTGTGTGTGTAGACGGCACAAGAAACTAGAGAAGTAGTAACTTTGATACAGTATTTCCCACTTGGGGAATCTGGCTCGCAATTAGGCTGCAAATGGCTTGCAAGTTATAAGTAGAAATAGACCTGAACTGCAAAATTTCAGATAGGGATATTGATCCCTTTCTGCTTTCTGAAAGTTCATGAAGTATTCAGATCTGGGGTTTTCGTTAGGGATTTTCTCTTAGGGCTTGTCTACATGGTGCTGCAGTCTGGACTATGGGGCTGTGATTTGCAGAGCCCTCTAAACTGCCCCATGTAGACTCTGCTGACATGAACTAAAAGGTCCAGTACTACATTAAAGTGAACTAGGTACCTTTTAGTCCATGCCAGCAGGGTCTACATGGGGCACTTAGAGCACTCTACAAATCACACTCCTGTGGTCTGGACTGTGGTGCTGCATAGACAGCCCTTAGTATTGAAGTATTTAACCTCTTAAATGTAGAAACTAGCTTATCTCTGCTGAAGAATTTTAAACCATTCCTCTAACTACATTTTCTCATATATGAACATTATGTCATTTGGGAATAAGACAGACTTTTGCACTGCACTCTGCATGAGGCTATACTTGCAGACCACTCAGAAACTTCAGCTTATATAGGAAGGGAACTGTTGCCCAATTATTTAGTGACGCTTCTCCAGTAAAGCATATGTGTCCTATAGTGCAGTGGTTCTCAAAACCGGTCCGCCGCTTGTTCAGGGAAAGCTCCTGGCGGGCTGAGCCGGTTTGTTTACCTGTCGCACCTGTAGGTTCAGCCGATTGTGGCTCCCACTGGCCACGGTTCGCCGCTCCAGGCCAATGGGGGCTGCGGGAAGGGCGGCCAGCACATCCCTCGGCCTGCGCCACTTCCCTCAGCTCCCATTGGCCTGGAGCGGCAAACCGCGGCCAGTGGGAGCCGCGATCAGCTGAACCTGTGGACGTGGCAGGTAAACAAACCAGCCCGGCCCACCAGGGCCTTTCCCTGAACAAGTGGAGGACCGGCTTTGAGAACCACTGCTATAGTGTACATATAAGCTAACCAGTTTGCTTCTTGGGGAAATTATAGATGTTGATCTACCGTGATTGCCAATAAGAAGTCAATAATTAATACTGCCATGATATGAAGAACTTTTAAAGTTTGAGTCTTAGGCCTTGTCTACACTACCACAGTAAGTTAACCTAAGTTATGCTACTCCAGCTAGCTGAAGTCAACGTAGCTTAGGTCAACTTCCTACGGTGTCTATACTGCTGCGTCAACAGGAGATGCTCTCCCATCAATTTACCTTAATCTTCTCATTCCGGTGGAGTACTGGAGTTGACCGGAGAGCACTCTGAGGTCAATTTAGTGGGTCTTCACTAGACCCGCTAAATCGACCCCCACTGCATCGATCACAGCAGCGTCAATCCCCGGTAAGTGCAGACATGGCCTTAGCTATCTTAGGTCTGGTCTATACTACCCGCCTGAATCGGCGGGTAGAAATCGACTTCTCGGGGATCGATTTATCGCGTCCCGTTGGGACGCGACAATCGATCCCCGAATCGGCGCTCTAACTCCACCAGCGGAGGTGGTAGTAAGCGCCGCCGACAAAAAGCCGCAGAAGTCGATTTTGCCGCCATCCTCACAACGGGGTAAGTCGGCTGCGATACGTCGAATTCAGCTATTCACGTAGCTGAATTTGCGTATCTTAAATCGACTCCCCGCTGTAGTGTAGATGTACCCTTAGAAACAAAGGATAAGCTCCTCACCCCTGATCCAGCCCCTTTAGGCCAGATGAAGGGCTGAAAAAGTATAAAAGGGTCCTAAGAAGCCCAATATCCAGTCAGGGAGAATTCCCTTGTCAGGCTGCCTTCCAGGGACCCCTTCATAAGCCCAGTTGTGTAGGGGGTGTGCCAGGAGGCAGGCTAGAGGATTGTGTTGAGCACAGGGCCACAGCACATAGCACTGTGGAGATTCTGGGCAGTGCTGAAAACTATACAATGTCCCTGGGAGGAAGCCGTAACTTAAACTGGCCTCCAGGACTGCATAAATTATGCTGAGGTCTCAGAGCAGCTCAGGATTGGAAGGATGCAAAGGTGGCTTAATACCACCTTGGTCCACCTTCTCAATGGGCTGTGAGTTCTGTGCTATTCCTCTTGAAACAGAGGATATTCTCAGTTGAGAAATGTCCACTTTGGGTTCACTTTTCTAGCTGTTTTGACAACCCCCCTCCAGGGCACATTGTAAAGCTTATTGAGTTGCTTAGGCTTTTGCTTGAGGGAGGTTGCCTGAGTGGGTTGAATTTCTTTTATGGTTTCTTTTGTAGGGAGTGGAAGAAGATGATTTTTGTAAATATTAAAATTCTCTAATTTTGATGCTTTTGAATTATTATTCATACTTCCAGAGGCTGTAGTGGACACATATTGCACAAATTTAAGTAAAAATGACAATATGCCATGGGAACACTTTCCCTTTTCCTTGTGGGATGGGATTCCTATTCCATGGTGTCACTTTTTTACTCTATTAATAAATGACACATTTTCTCTTAGATTTGATTCCCAGCTTTCTTTCTTAACCGCTTGTCTTCATTCTTGCAATCTCTTGTTGTAAATGTGTACCATAAAAAGTAAATATATCTCACCAAAATAGATCTCCTATATTGTTTGTTCATTTTGGTATGTCATGTTTTAATGGTCAAAATGGACTTCATTCATTTAACTAAGAATATAGAAAGATTTGAGGAACGGGCAAAAATCATATGGTTCATCATAAAATAAAATTCTAAGTTTTTGTAACCTCTCAGAAGTAGAGATGGGCCTAAATCAAAACACCAGATCATGTCCCTGCCTAACACTTTGGAGAATTTGAATGTCAATTCACATCCAAACTTTGTGACTTGGGACCATCCCTATTGAGAGAGAACACAGACAAGGAAACCACCCCATCAACTTATAATTAGTGACCTATATGTTAAAAAAAAGGTTCATTTAATTTTTTTTCTTTTTTAACAGCATCAAATATACATTCCTTCTTCCAGTCATCATGTTTGTTGTGGAACCTGTCAAAATGTGTCTTGTACTTTCTATACTGAAAATGGAACACTATCTGTACATGAAGTAAGTGCCTCTGGACAACTGGAGGAAATCATAGTATCAGTAGCACATATTCAGTAGTATCGATAATAGTATCAGTAGCACATATTCAGGTATCTAACTGACATCTTTTAGCTGGTTCTTGTATTATCATTTCTCACATTCCTACTTTTGGTCTGTCCATGTGGACAGTTGTGGTATTTAATACAGCTGTATCTATATGGCTGTCTATCATCAGCAAGCAGATATAGCGGAGCAGAGAAGTTGATCTAAACCTGGGGCTAAATCCATAAAGGAACTTAGACACCTAAATTGGCAGTTAGGTATATAAGTCCAACATTTAAGCATCAGGTGAGTCCTCAGAATCTCTGCTTGACTGCTGCCTAATGCTGTAGGCACCTAAATTCCCATGGCACCTGACATTTTCCAGTAAAGTCCCATAGGTGCCTAAGTTATCACCACAGCGCATGTGCAGAACTGCCTAAGTCCTGCCACTGCTGAACAGCTTGACACTATAGCATGTGGCTAAGCCCTGGTGGGATTCTCAAACTAAGCTTTACCCCCTCTTGTCTGAGGGGCCCGATCAAGTAGGCAGTCTGAGAATGCAAAGATTCGTTTGGCCAGAGAACCAAAAAGTGAGAGTAACTCTGAAGCCTAGTGGTTAGGCCACTTCTCAGGGATGTGGGAGACCCAAGTTTAAATGCCTCCTCCAATGAATCTTTAGTGTTTTATACAAAGTGGAGCAATTTGAACAGGAGATAGTGCAAGCCCCTCCCCCAAGAATGCCCAATAGCTTGGTGGCTAGGGCACTTTCCTCCGATATAGAAGACTCAAAGTTCAAGTTCTGCTCTGCAGCAGGGGTTGGAAATAGATCTCCCACATCTTTTCAAGTGCCCTAACCACTGGGCTATTGGCTATAATGGAATCATTCTCTCTGGTTTTTCATGAGAAAGACCTAGTCACCTAACTCCAGGAGACAGTTCACAGCTGTGAATCCCAGGTTTAGATAGGTGCCTCTCTCCAACCTGGACTTAGGCACTTGACTACCTTTGAAGATCTTAAGATGTACCCCTGTCCTTGGCATTTCCTACTGGTTAGCTTAGCATGCTAGCTTCTGTGAATCCCATTTGTTGACATCTAACTCTCCCCATGCATTGCATAGGGAGCCTGGATGCTTAACTGACGGCTGCAGTTTCAACTGGGTGGCAGTGTGCCTAAAAGTTAGCATTGCAATGCCCAAGTCCCTTTGTGGAGCTAGCTGTTGGCACCCAATTTTCAGGAGTACAGAGCACCCACAACTTCAGCTGAAGTCAATGGGAAATGTGGGTGCTCAGCACACCTGAAAATCAGGCTCCCTAAGAGACACTGGAAATATTATTGATGTCAGGGAAGCTCTTGTTCAAACACTTAAGCAGACATATATGGCAAACTTGCCAACGTGAGTTGTAAAGAGAGGATTGGGTCAATGGCTACTATTATGTTTTTTGGTAGAGGCTCAGAACACAGAATAGTGGCTGCCTTCCAGTGATTGGTGTTAGTGATTCCTGTACTATATACTTTTTGGAGAGGTTGTAAAGCATTTGGGGATTGCAGGTATGATATAAATGAAAGATCACGAAGATTAATATTCATATGTTCCTACAGTTCATGCTTCATGGTTGCCTGCAGGAAATCAGGAAGGGATTTCACCTTTCCCCAATATATTCTGGGGTTTGTTTGTTTTTTGTTTTTGTTTTTGGTCTCCTTCCTCTGAAGCATCAGAAATGGTTGGAGATGGGACACTGGACGGGGTGGGCCAATGCTCTGAAATAGCACTGAACAGTCTGTCACTCACATGCTTAGCTGGCTGGCTGATGCTCACATGCTCAAGGTCCAACTGATGGTCATAGTGGGATTGGGATGGAATTTTCCCACAGGTCAGCTAGTCAGTGACCTTGAGGTATTTTCACTTTCCTCTGCAGTATGGAGTGTGGATCACTTACTGGGATTATCTATGTATATCTGACATAACCAATTCCCTGCCATTGCAGGAGTCTCAGGCACTGGAGCATCTCGGTCCCTCCGATTCTCTTCCTGTGGACTGTAATGCTTTGGTTTAATTTTGGTGGCTGGGTTTAATGTGCAGGTGCTAGGTAGTTTTGGTGGCCTGTGATCTACAGGTCATCAGCCTAGATGATCTGGTGATCCCTTCTGGCCTTAAACTCTATGACTCTTAATTATTTTGAGTCATAATTCAGTTTCCACTCTGATTCACGGGGAAGTAAGTTGCACTTTTCAGGTGCAGGCTCTTCCTTCTGGCTGGTGCATTGGCGAGGAATAGAACCCAGGGTCTGTCCACTATCTTAGTGGCTACATGTGGAAATAACACCTTTATAACTAAACAATGTTCTAGTTTCAGTGCTGCTGTAACTTGCTGTCCGTTCTGGTATTTTTGTTTTGTATTTGTAGGAGGGAAGCACCTGGGTCTCCAATTGCACCAAATATGAGTGTGCAAAGACTGCTGTAGGTGCTATGATACTGGGATCTAGTGTTGTCTGCCCCCCTTTTAATGAGACTGAATGCACAAAGGTTTGTACTTTGTGATGTAAATCATAACTAATCTTTTGTTTTGGAGCTTGGCATTCATTTCAGAACCATATTATACTTTCCATAGAATGATTAATCTAAAAAACCATTTGGTAAGTAACAACTTTTAAATGAGCAATGAATGGTCTTATTTACTATTCTTCTGTTTGTTTTTAGGGTTATATCATAAATCCCAAACAACGTCCACTTTTAAAATTTTGTTTAATTGGTATTAAGCTGCACTTTTATAAGGTTCTTACTCCCTTTAATTTTGTCTGAGCAGAGAGTTCTGAATAGGGCCTATAATTCACAGAGTTTATAAACACATACATGAAATAAGCTGTTTCACGCCACTTAGAAACTTAGCAGATAAATGTGCAGCTGCAGAGTTTCAAAATTCCATAAATTGAACAGAGATTAGAAACACTTCAGGAGGCCTGCAGACTTTGTGCTCTATGTGAAACAAATAGCTCTGGTTCATGAAGATTACAAATTACTTAGTATACCTACCTAAAAATTAACATCTATAAACCAAATAGCTATGGTACAAAGGACTTAGATACTTCACACACACACACTTTTTTGTTGTTGTTGAGGGAATATATGTTTCTAGCTTATATCCTAATTAATTATTCTGTTTTTTGTACATTCTAGTTCTTGCTCTTGTGGCTGTTCAAGCAATGCTCCTAAAAATACATTGCAGTATCTGTCCTGAGTACTGATTTCAAAATCTGTTGCATGCTATTTAGAAAGGGCACAGAGCCACTCTCCTGGCTATCCCAAATAAAGTACCTTATCATAAAGTAATGTTGACACTGTTAAAAACTTTTTCTTATTTCTGGAGCTTTTTCATCACATTCTATTAGGATCT
This sequence comes from Trachemys scripta elegans, assembly GCF_013100865.1. Lineage (NCBI taxonomy): Eukaryota > Metazoa > Chordata > Testudines > Emydidae > Trachemys > Trachemys scripta. Next base: position 70,853,939 of record NC_048298.1, read on the forward strand.
TTCTTTAATAATAATAATAGCCAAGATTTTCCAGCATGTGTTCCTAAAATTATCCTTCTGAATCAGTTTGACCTGATTTTCAGAAGTGCTAAGCATTGATTTCAAGTGAGAGTTGAGGTTGCTCAGCAATTTTGAAAATCAGGTTAGGTTAATTTAGGAGCTAATATGGATTTAGGAAGCTAACTTTAAGTGCTTGTTTTTGAAAAATTGATTATTCAGTGATTTCTCTATAACAATATAGAAAACCAATACTATAAGTTTAAAAAAAACATCTTTTGTACAAGACTGCCATCCCATCCACTCTCCTGCTTTATCTGCAATTTTTGTAAATGTATTAAAAGTGTGGACAGTTTCTCTTGTTTATTATGTCAGTTCTGCATGAGAGAAATCCTTTCTTTTTTTAATTTAAAAAGGAATATCTCCTCATTTTGATATGTTTTCTGCATTCCTGCTTCAGTCCTGCCTACAATACATTTGAGAAGAAAACTGTAACAAAGATTAATTATAGAATGTGAAAGGAAAACCAAAAAACTAGAATGACGGGATGAATTAGAGCTCTGAAAATATATTACATGATGCAAAATGATAGGTATTCAGTTGTAAATAGCTATCTAATTGGTATCTTCACTGTGCTCATTTCTGTGGTACATGAGCAATATAAATCCTTTTAAATCTTCAACAAAATTACATTTTACTCATATATGGAAATTTGTAAATGTCTAAGTAACTCCCAATGTTAATTGAGCCATCAGTGGGAGAATGGATGGTAATGTCTATAGAAGATGACTGCTCTCTTGATTCAAAAGAGACCAGCTCAGATAAGCTCAATCATAATGGCAAGTTGATTTTCAAATATTCTATTTTAAAACAGATTGGAGATTTTGACCCTAAATCCTTTGCTGCTGTGAATTTTTGTAACTTCATTGACATCGGTGATGGTGCATCAATTTACACCAGCTGAAGATTTGGCCCATTATGTTCTAAATGTAATTGGATACAGCAAGGCATTCCATTGGGCACAGTCTTTTTTGATATATTCCCCTTTTCTTTTCCTAGAATGGAGGCACTGTACAGACTTATAATGATGGCTGCTGCAAGACGTGTAAGTGAAGAAAGCTGCTGCAATACATGCTAGTTTGGCTTTGGTTTTGGAGAGCAGTGTTTTTTAACTCAGTTGCTGGGACATAAAGAAGGAAAAAGCATGCAGTCCCCAAATCAAACAAAATTGTTATAGTTCTTTAACAACTGTTTATTGAAAAGCCTTGCTTCATATGGCTGCTGATATGGTGATATTTAACCTTATCCTTCTGGAGTATAACCAAATCTCTCCAAAGACAGCCTGAGGAAGATGAAAAGTAATCTCAATTTAAATACTGAAAAGATTTGTTTGTTGTTCAGATTACTCCAAAACGATACATATCCATATTTATAGTGTTCTCTATAAAAGCTCAGAACAAATTTTCTAAAATTGATACCTATTTTGATCATATCTTGAAACAAATTGTATAATTATGGGTTTATTCTGTTTTGTTCTTGTATGTTTTCTAGGGTCAGAGTGCTGGAATGCAATATTTTTTAAATTAAAAAGTTAACCCTTTCCATTTTGGAAAATGCATTTAAATCCAAAATATGAAAAAATTGTAGGGTGTAGAGCAAATAATGATTGATGGTGATAAAAGGCACAAATCTAGACCAAATGTACACTTGTGCTATCTAGTTATATATTCACATTCTATGAATGTGCATGTTTAAAACATACAAGTTCTTAATTATGGTGTAGGTTATGTGACAGATTCTGATTTCTTTTTACTCCAGTGTAAAAACAGACTGAGAACAGAATCTGGTCCTGTGTCTGTAGTTTTGAACTACACAAAGCTTTGTTATTTAGGCTGTGAATTCTAAACTACATAAAATAAAACCCTTGATTCTGTATAAATAGCTAATAATAAATGTCAAAAATAGAGCTGTTTGGAAAGCACAATTTTTTTCTTCAGAATTAAAATTTTTGGGCATAAAATGCCTTTGAAATCCTGAATTTCATTTTCTAAAATGAGATGTAATCAATAATATAGCAGAAGAACACATAAGTATAGTTTCATATTGCGCTGTGTCATACTTGACATTCAGAAGTACAATATGATGGCTGTGTATGTATACGTGTATCTCTTTTAAAAGAGTGGCTGCATAAAGGCATATATTTATCTATTCATATTTATCAAAAAAAATTATATTTAGCATCCATGGCATACAAGGCCCTGAAAATCAATGTTTAGGAATGTGGATGGAATGTTGTTCCTTCATATACACAGCAAAGAAGCCAGAAATAATTGTAGCTTAATAGAGTACTTTTTTCAGAATGAAAAACAATAATAATAATAATAATTAATAATAGAAAACCTTGCACAAGAATTGTGCTAGCGACTTCCAAAGGGGTTATTCTTTTACTGGTGGGAGTAAAGTTGCAAAATATTTCACTGAAGCCATACAAGTTGGGTGGGTTTCATTTAGAGAATGAGACTAAAGTATTAATGGCTACAAATATTTTCTGCTTTTTGCAGTAATCAGGAAAGGTTTAGCTTTCACAATATTCTGTGGCCTCAGGAAAGGCGTTGTTATACTTCAGAAATATTTGCTGAGGTGGCTGCTAAGAACAAAAATACAATACATACAATTACATGCTATTTTATTTTATTTTTATTTGTTTTTGTGTTTTCAAACTAAAAGCATGTGCCCTGGGGTAAAGCAGTTAAAAAGACAAATTAAAAATAGAGCTTGCGACACCTGGGGGTTGTAATGGGAACAAGTAATCCTTTTGAAACGAGCTTGATTAAGTGCATGCAGAGTGAGTTCATATACTTAATTCTTACCTTGCCATAGTTATGAGATACCCATTGCAAAAGTGTGGTATGCATGGAAACACTGTTGAAGTTTTGTCTTAACCAGGAAAGTACTAAGTCTAGGGTGTTATCTGAGATTTTCAGCAACTGCAGAATTTCTAAATTTGGAAGGCAAACAGGGAAGTTCATTACGTTTTTACCAAAAGAAAAATTGCAGTTGGCAGTGTAAGAATTAATGAAATGTCATTTATGTAAAAATGTTTTTATTTTACAAGAAACTTATATTCCTAATAATTCTGCCAGGTTCTGGATTGGGTGTATTACCCTTTGCCATTAGCCCTGTAGTCTCTACTGATAGTATAAATTGTGAACCAGGTATTATTATTTTTAATAATGTATTTTCTTTTTATATAACATAATCTTTTTTATATAACATAATTGTTTGTAGGGATATATTTATACTTGACTATCAATGTAATATAACCAATACCATACTGGTATTGGTCCTGATCCTGACAGGTGCTGATCCCCTGGAGTCTTCCATAGAGCAGAGATCCTCTGTAGGATCCTATTGCTCAGTGCATCTCAGGATTAAGCCCATTAATTGTTGGAACGTGCTGTCAGTAATAGATCAAAGTGCACTATGTAACTTTTAGTGTGCAGGAGCACAGTCCACATGGCTACTTAGTGCACAATGGGTGACGCACTGTAGATTTACACCCCTTGCTTGCTGCGCACTAAATCACTGTTTAGATAAGCCCTTGCACAGCAATTTTGGTAAGAGAGTACAGTGTTTAGTATACCAACCAACCTGATCTTGATTCTGCATAGCATTTGTCAGAGGATAGCATGGCATCTATCCCCTGAAGCCAGAAGATTCGTGCTTTACTCCTAATATGGAGTACCCACCGGCTCCGTGGCTACTCCACATGCGTCACTGGATTGCTCAGAGCTTGCTGATCTTACAAAACATATGATCTGCCCTTCCTGTGGGGCAGGAATGGGATTGTGTTGAAGTGAAGTGGGACGTTGTTGGTTAGTCCCACTTAATTTAGATGCTGAAGATGCAAAATGATTATGTGGCAACACAGTTATACAGTGACTTCTGATTTGGTTGTGAAATTGATGTAGTAAATGTATATTGTATAATAGATACAGCTAGCACAACTTATCTTGTGTCCTGTGGTATGTGGGTTTTGTGTAACCTTTGCATTTGTTTTAGTATCATGGTTTTAGTTGTTTTGTGACACAAGTATCCTTAATATTCATTTTCCAAAGGCTAGAAGAAAAATCCACAAAAATCCATAACTGTAGAGAAATGTAATCTTTTCATAAACCTCTATGAGCATTTGCTATCCCCAGTGCTACCAGCTTCAGCCATGGGAGTACTATTTAGTACAAAATTCCCCACATACGTGGAGGAGATGTGCATAGCTCCTACTAAGTCTTCCCAAAGCCCTGTCAGACCTCTCCCACAATCAGTAAACCTGGACCCTAGTCTACGTGCTGGATATTTAAAGCTGGTTTACCTTCTAATGATAGCCAGTTCCAGAAGTGTTCTAAGGAGCAAGAGCAAGGATATAATTATTTAAAATATGTCTTTTAAATAATATAATTAACACTAATTTCAAGTTAGTGTCTGTTGTTTTCATAAGTTCAGCCTTAGTATTGATAGAGTTTGAAATACAGCATTTTGCCCTTTTCTATTCACTGGGTTTGTCTTTGCTATGTGGGTTCAATCTTCAAAAGCTTTACCACATAACTATTAAATCTCTCTAACATTTCAACAGTTGTAGCCTCTTTATATGATCTATGACTATGCTGATTAATGTGTTCATATATGATAATTAGAAACTATAATATTTGTTTCCAGGAAATGTTTATTAATATATTACTGGTTTGTCATTGCCTAATGATTTAGATCGGAAATAATATTTTACCATATTATTCATTTAAAATGAAAGAATTCAATTATTACAATTATTGGAATTCTCCTTTCACATTTTAAAGAATGAGTAAACGGAACACAATGTCTATTTAATGAATAAACATTTTCTATATTTTATCAGGTAGAAAGGAAGAAAGGATTTGCCAGAAAGTGACAGTCAGAACAACTATAAGAAAAAGTGACTGTATAAGTCAGAGGCCTGTAAGTATAGAAAACTGTTGTCTTTGTGTTTCATAATGAGTATGAGTCATACTAATAAAACAAGTATGAAAAAGAGATTGCAGACATCAATATACAACAAAAAATGCTGTTATCCTCTCATCAAGCAGACCTCTCACCCTGGAAATGTTATTCTACTCATAAGTGTGGGTAAAAATTAATTACTTTTGCCCATACATGGCAGAAGTGCTGAGCCCTTCTACCTGGAATAACATCTGACTCCAAATGAAAAGTACACAGTATAATTGCTTATCACTGACAAAGGCACTGACCTCTCCATCATGAAATAACATCCCTAAAGAGGAGTTACTCAAAAAAGGGAGTATAAATGCTTCCACTTATAAATGATGGAAACATATTCCTCCTTAAAGAGCTCTCTGATATAAATGATCTTTTCTCTTCCACATGACAAATCTCTCTATATCATACATTGATGATCGCCTTTATGGAGATCATTTAATAAGACATCATACCTCTCTGCTTTGGTGAGGTCTCAGCTATAAAATCTGTTATGTGCATGTGTGAATGTGGCAGTGGAAAAAGGAGAACTAGTTGACATAATTTATTTAGCCTTCCAAAAGGCCTTTGACAAGGTCCCACACAAGAGGCTATTAAAAAAGCTAAATAGTTATGGGGTGAGAAGCAAAGTATTGTTATGGTTCAAAAGTTGGCTAGTACCTAGAATGCAAAGAGTAGGTTTAAGTGGTCAATTTTCATCATTGCAAAAGGTTAACAGCAGGTGTCCGACACTTCCTTACTAGGTCCTGTGGTGTTTAATATATTTATTAATGATCTGGAAAGGAGTGTGAATAGGGGCGTAGCAAAGTTTGCAGGTGACAAAGTTATTTAGGTAAGTGAGGACCAGAGAAGACTGAGAACTTCAGAGAGATCTGAACAAATTACGTAAACAGGCAACATGATGGCAAATGAAATTTAATGTAGGCAAATATAAAAGTAATACACATTGAGAGGAAAAATGTAAGCTACTCTCACAAGGTTCTAAATTAACTGTATCAATCCAAAATAGCTCATTGCAAACCTCTGCTCAATGCACAGCTGCAATCAAAAAAAGCTAACAAGATGTTAGGATGCATAAGGAATGGGAGGGAGAATAATCCCCAAAATATGTCTTTAAATCAATGATGTAGCCTATCCTGGAATACCGTGTACAGTACAGATCACCCCATCTCAAAAATTGTATTGCAAAACTGGAGGTAGTTCAGAGAACAGGGACGAGAATATTCAAGGTCACAGAAAAACTTGCAGATGAAGAGAGATTAAAAAGAATGGAATTGTGTACATTAGGAAGAAGACAAATAACAGACATGATAGAGTATATACAATAATGAATGGTGTAGAGAAGGTGGATTGGGAGCAACTGTTCTCCCTGTCTCATAATACAAGAACTAGGGGACTTTCAATGAAATGAAAAAGTGGGATATTCACAACCAATAAAAGAAATACTTTTTCACACAATGTGTAATTGAGCTGTGGAACTCATTGCCACAAGAAGTTGTTGAGGCCAAGAACTTAACAAGATTAAAAATGGATTAGACATTTATATGGATATCAAGAAGATACAGAGTTATAATTCAAGACAAAATTTTTGGAAGGGATATTAAAGCTTGTGCTGGAATAAGTTGCCTATGGAGGTTGTGGAATCTCCATCACTGGAGATTTTTAAGAGCAGGTTAGACAAACACCTTTCAAGAATGGTCTAGATCAGTGTTTCTCAAAGCCGGTCTGCTGCTTGTTCAGGGAAAGCCCCTGGCGGGCCGAGCCGGTTTGTTTACCTGCCGCATCCGCAGGTTCGGCCGATCGCGGCTCCCACTGGCCACAGTTCGCCGCTCCAGGCCAATGGGGGCTGCAGGAAGGGCGGCCAGCACATTCCTCGGCCCACCCCGCTTCCAGCAGCCCCCATTGGCCTGGAACGGTGAACCATGGCTATTGGGAGCCGCAATCGGCCAAACCTGCGGACTTGGCAGGTAAACAAACTGGCCCGGCCCACCAGGGGCTTTCCCTGAAAAAGCGGTGGACCGGGTTTGAGAAACACTGGTCTAGATAATATTTAGTCCTGCCATGAGTGAGGGGACTGGACTAGATGATCTCTTGAGGCCCCTTCCAGTCCTGTAATTCTGTGATTTAGGGCTTAAGGCAATCTCTAACTATTAAAGCTTGGGATGAAACCTGTGTGTGGGCAATTTGTTCCACATTTGCCAATTGCAAAGTTTTAATGCCATCCTCTGAAGTATCTGGTTCCGTCGACTGTCAGAGACAGCATACTGGACTGGATGGACTACTAGTCTGAATCACTATGGCAATTTGTATGTTAAATATATGTATGGATGTTATTTCATGATTCTATGTATTCTACAACTGTGTATCAGCATTCTAATCTGCCCCAGCACAATAGCATATCAGAAAACTGTTTATATGCTGTAAGTATTGGATGAAATCCTGGTCCCATTGAAGTTATTAGGGTCAGGATAACTCCCATGGTAATATAGGCCTTGTCTACACTTGCAATGGTGTATAGATTATGTGTAGCAACACGCTGCAGTGAAAAGTAGGCTGTGTCCACACTGTGATGTGTAGTTACATGCGGCAGTGAAAGGTTCTGCCGGGGGAAGACAGCGGGGAAAGGCTCCAACTGCTGGGAGGCAGTGGGACACTACACTGGGTGTTAGAGAGCCATGTAGGGTATACACCCTAAGGTTCTAGCATGTCTTTACTCGCTTAGGGAGTGTTTCACAGCCTACATTGCTATTTATACCCAGGCCAGGGGAGTGTGCAGTATATGTGCTGTATATGCTGCCATAAGTGTAGACATAGCCAAAGTTCAAGTCCCAAACAAACAATACAAAAGATGGATATTGGATTCTGTGGCACAAGTTCTTTTATGCAACCTCCACTTGTTCTTTTGCTGACCTAACCTCTGCTCTCATACTTTCACATATATCTATCAGAGTGTGGCTAATGACAGTTCTCTAGCTGCCAGCCATATTGAAAGAGGAAGGAGAAAGCTATCACACTAGTGTGCTTCCAGTCTTGATCCCACAGAGGAATACTTAAGATTGACTTTTCCACAGTTTGCTTAGATTAATCCACGAAAAGTAAAGACACAGCTTTAGCTGCACAATTTAAAAGTTATAAATATATCCATCTATTTTAGGATTTAGTAATGGCTGGACAAGTTTTTGAGCTTAAACAACTTCTCAGAACCAGAGAAGGGAGAAGAAGATCTGAAGATTCTCTTCTTAGGTTATAGGAAGCTCTGTATGGGGTAGGCTTTTGCTCTCACAGGAATAATATCCCTGTTTAAGGGCCTGCTATCCATAGCCCAATGGAATCTTTCCATTGACTTCAGTGGGCTTTGGATCAGGCCTTAATTAAGGAGTACCATATAGCTCCACCTGGATATAACTTAAGTCATCTTTTATACATTAGTATCTGGCTCATTACCTTCAAAAGCCTAGATGCTCTTCCACAACAGTGCTAGGCCAGGATTAGGGAGTGGATTGCTTGGAGAAGAAGGTAGTATAAGGTAAAAGTTAGTGATAAACAGCTTTAAAATAAAGCACCAAATTTTGTTCAGGCTCAGCCAACATATGTGGTCACAAGTACAAAACAATTCAACATTTAGAAGCTGACTTCAATTAAAAAAGAAAAGGGAAGAACAAAGAGACTCACCTCAACTTAGAATTGACATAACCATTTAACACACTTTTGTATGCGATAACTTTCAAATGATTTTTAATAGGGAAAATAATTATTACATATCAGAATCCTTTACAAAACCCTAGATATTTTTAAATGTAAAAACAGATTCTGATTACAGTTAATTTTGAAATATTTTGTTTCATCTTGTTAATGAAACTTGTTTGATAATTTCTCTTTCTCTGTCACTAATAGATAAATGTGGCTTCCTGTGAAGGGAAATGCCCATCAGCTACAATTTTTAATGTCAATATCGATAGCCATTTAAGATTCTGTAAATGTTGTCGTGAAAATGGAGTACAGAACCTGACTGTGCCACTATACTGCTCAGGAAATGGTACTGAAGTGATGTATGTCATCCAAGAGCCTACAGACTGTTCATGCCAGTGGAATTGAACATCTGATGGATTCCATGTACCTGATTTCACAGTGAGAATTGAAGTTGGCTTCCTATCATTGAATTATATTTTTTTGGCATCAGACAGACTGAATAAATACTATATAGAAAAATATATTTTATCAGTAATGTTTCAGCCAACTTGGTTTCCGAGCAAATTTAATAGAAATTGCATAAGAAATATTACAGCAAAAACATTTTCAGACATTGGCAAATATATAATTTCTTTTATATCATATTATTAATTTAACAATTATTTACTTCTATCCAATATGCTGCTGAAAACTAATTCGATTTTTAAAATTTAAACTTGATTGAATTGGGCCAACTGTATCCAAAAGTTAATTTTTGTGAAAACTTTTGCTTTTATCTTATTAGCAGTTCCATTAGGCATTACTCAGTGACTGAAATCTGCTTAAACTTGAACCCACTGAGCAACATGATGAATGTAGTCTTTTTAATTTTGTACTTTGAAAAAACCTGTGGCCTAAATCCTAGTATAATGTTACGTTCCTTAAATCTATGGCATTGTGCTTTTTTAATATCATATATACATTTTAAATATTGTGATTGGATAGAAGGGGCTAAGTATGGAGGGTGGTTCAGACTTCTGTTAAAAATATGTAAAAACTCTGCCGTTTACTGTAGGCTTATACTTTAAATCAATTTTTAACTTTTTACAACCAATCAGAGGAGAAATTGCTCTTTACTGTATTATTTTATGAGGATGCTGGAGTGAGATTCTGTGAAGGTATTCTGTTTTCAAAGTGGACCAGTGCACCTTCTGTTTTGGTTTTACCCTTTGTTCCATGGGTTGAAATGCTCATGTTCAATATTTTTTATTTAAACAAACTAAATTTAAAGATTGTTTTAAAGGAATATTAAGATTGGGCACACTTGCTGAATCTAAGTCTCAGATCATTTGGAGTCAAGAAGAAACATGCTCCCATTGAAAAGGATAGAACATTGATTGTAAGGAGAAAAGTGAAATTCATATATAAAATTAGTCTGTGGATGCACATGGTCCTGTATATCTGCTGCCAAAAGTGCTCTCCATTTTCTTAGCCATCAACTATTTATTGTAATTCTTAAGAATTGAGAATCTAGCATTATGCTCATTTTCAGAAGTATAGCTTACCCTAGAAACTCATTGGTGAATTCCTGGCCCGGTTGAAGTCATTGGTAGTTAAGTCATTAACTTCAGTGAGGTCAGGAGTTCACTTGTGTATTCTTTTGAAACTAAAATTCTTGGCTAAGAATCTCAGAATTTCTTGGGCAAGCAATTCTCATAGATTCTTAAACTGTCAGAATTTAATAAAATAATAAAGAAGTTGGATTATTATATGGTTTTTATAATGAGAAATCGTCACTATAAAAAGGAAAAATAAATATATTTAAAAGTTATGGCTGTTTTGTATCATTCATCACTTCATATGCTGAAACCTAACTTTCCATCTCCTGTGAACTAAATTTGGCTGATTATGGAGAAAAATAGTATATAAACTTAAATCAGTCACAGTTATTCACGAGACACCTTCCTATGGATTCAAAGAAGGGACCATTGTGATCATCTAGTCTGACCATCTGTATAACAAAGCTCATAGAACTCCTCCAAAATAATTTCTAGACCTTATCTTTTAGAAAAACATCTGTTCTTGATTTTAAAATTGCCAGTGATGGAGAATCCACCACATTGCTTTGTATCTTGTTCCAATGTATTTCCAAACAATTTGTCTAGCTTCACTTTCCAACCATTGGATCATATTATACCTTCATATGCTAGATAGAAGAATCCATTATCAAATATTTGTTCCCCATGTATAATAAAAAAAATTGTGAGTTGGGTTAATACTTTAAAATATTCCATCATAAATAAGGCTACAATTTTGTCATTGTCATTTTTAGTAAAAGTCATGGACAGATCATGGGCAATAAACAAAAATTCACGGGCCCGTGACCTGTGCATGACCTTTATATAAATACCATTGACTAAATCTTAGCTGCCCAAGGGCGCCGCAGTTCTGGGGGGCTCCAGGGGTGCTGCAGCTCTGGGGAGCCCCTGGAGCCAGCCCCACCAGCCGCTGCTCCATCTGCCCCCAGGACCACTGCTCAGGTGGTCCCCAAGGCCCACCGCACCTGCCGCTGCTCGGACAGTCCCCAGGGCCCACCACACCTGCAGCTGCTCACGTGGTCCCTGGGACCAGCTGCCCAGGGCTGCCCAAGCAGCGGCTGATGCGACTGTCCTCAGGGCCGCTCCAGCAACAGCCGGTGTGGGTGGCTGTGGGGCCACTCCAGCAGTGGCTGGTGCGGATGTCCCTGCGGCCACCTGAGCAGTTGGCCCTGAGGTCAGCTGCTTGGGTGGCCGTGGGGTCAGCCACACTGGCCGCTGCAGCTGTGGAAGTCACAGAGGTCGCGGAAAGTCACGGAATCCATGACTTCCGTGACAGACACGCAGCCTTTATCATAAATATTTAATCATTATAAAGAAATAATATTCATCTAATGGTCATAATAGAGTTGCTACTCTAGCAACAATGATATATCTTTGGAATACTGCTTGTCTATTTTATTCTGTGTAGGGAAGGCAGATAGCATAAATAGTCAGAAACAGGAACCGATCACTTTAGCCAGTTGAGACAATGAATGTGGCAGCAACATATAAAATATTATGGGTGAAATCCTGACCCCAGTGAATTCAATGGTAAAATGTATGTTGAGGTCAGTGGGGCCAGGTTTTCACCTAGAGTTTTAATGAGTGTATAGACCAGTGGTGGGCAACCTGTGGCCCGTCAGGGTAATCCACTAGTAGGCTGCGAGACAGTTGGTTTACATTGACCGTCTGCAGGCATGGCCGCCCGCAGCTTCCCGTGGCTGCAGTTTGCCGTTCCCAGCCAATGGGAACTATTATGTACTTGGACCTAGAACCAAAATGTGCCTGGGCTAGTGCTGTAGGAGTTCATGCCCATAATTATAACTATAACTTACTTTCACTTGTTAGCCTACACTCAAAGTTTGTATAACAGTGCAATATATTGGAAGGACAAATATTCAAAAAAGAAAATGTCTTTGAGAGCTTTTGGCATATAGAGATAGGAATCTTATTTTTATATCTACAGGGAGTTGGGCCAATACTTATTAATGTATTTAGTGTTTGCCAAATAATTCCATAAGTTTAAATATGATACAAAAGATTTAATCATGGAACACTTGATGGGTTTTGATTGAAATGGTAAATGATATATTATATTTGTATACAAAATGTTTTTTGTAACACCTAGCACTTATTTGTAATTAAAGAGATATCAATAAACATAATTTTTGAAAAATCACTTGAATTACAATGAATCAATACCAATGTAAGTAGTCAAAAATACAGCACATCTTTTAAGTAACTCACATATTCCTATAAACATCAACTATAATCCAGAGTCTTATGTTACACTAGATGTACAGATATTTAAAGATTTTTAATTAGTCTCATGAAGATATGTAACTGGGACAACATATTAAAAGACTTCTTCCTGCTTTCAGGGTTTGTTCCAACTACTGAAGCCAATGGGAGTTGGATCAGACCCTCATTGAAAATCTGCAGCAAATTTCTTCCTCTTCAGTGGAGCAGGAGCTGGTCCAAGATGTATTTTTTGTTTATAATTTTACTTCATCTGTAAATGACTTTGTAGTACACTGAGTAATAGACATTCAGAATGCCATTCTGAAGAGAAAAAATTATTGGGTGTAATTCACTGGTGCAAGGGCCTCTGCAGTACTAAAGCCCCACATAGGAGCTGTGCTTGTGGTAACACAGGTGCACCTGTGCATCACCTATGTGCTATGGAAAGGATCTTCAACACAGGCCCATTCTCACAGAACAGCATAATGGAAATGAGGCAGGATCACATATCTACATCTGTGTAAATCCAATGGCCCCAGCACCCTGAGCAACTGGCACAGAAGGGCTGTGGCCACTGTTCCAATTCAAAGGCTGGAGTAGTACCTGAAGGAAGTGGGAGGTTGGGTGGGGAGACTAGCAGCCACGTTCCCTAGCTCTGGTTGGGAAGGGTTGGATTTCACCTTGCCAACAGTTCTTCATTTCTTCCACATAAATGCCTAAATACTCTAAGCTTTATGTGGTTTGAATAGATTTCATCCATTTCATATACTTTAATTAAAAAGCAACAAAGCGTCCTGTGGCACCTTATAGACTAACAAATGTATTGGAGCATAAGCTTTCGTGGGTGAATACACACTTCGTCAGACGCATGCAGGTCCAGACTAACACGGCTACCCCTCTGATACTTTAATTAAAGTACATTCTAAGGCAGTGGCTCTCAAACTTTTGTACTGGTGACCCCTTTCACATAGCAAGCCTCTGAGCGCGACCCCTCTTATAAACTAAAAACACTTGTTTATCTATTTAACACCATTATAAATGCTGGAGGCAAAGCAGGGTTTGGTGGTTGACAGCTCGTGACCCCCCCATGTAATAACCTCATGACCCCCTGAGAGGTCCTGACCCCCAGTTTGAGAACCTCTGTTTTAAGGGACCTCTCGAGGTCCCTTCCAGTCCTATAATCTATGAATCTATAAGGCATTGCTAAAGAGAGACAGTAGCCCATCTGTAATTGGGATTGTGTGTGTGTATTTCCCCTCCCTCACTGTTTACATTTAAAGTTTCTGAGGTATGGAAGCTGGTAAAATTAGGAGTAAATCAACACTGGCAAATTGTTAGCATGCTTTTTTGGCACATCATATCTCAAAATCAGTAAGACCTAGAAACTTCAAATTTATTCACAAATTATTGAATACCTATTGATCATTTTGGAACTGAGTCTTTTACCTGCCTCCATGGCACTCCTGCTTACAAACAAAGGGCATGATCCTGTATGTAATTGAATTCAGCGGCAGGATTTCTTTTGACTTCAGAGGATGGAGGATTGGCCCCAATTCTGCAAAACTATGAATATACAAGTAGTATTTTTACTTTCATAAGTAGCTCTATTGTGTTTTATAGTGCTACTTATGAGTAAGAGTTTAGGAAAACTAAACTTGTTAAGATTGTATACAAGTTCCTGTGTTACATTCTGGGCACTACACTGGTAAAAAACTCAAACAAACATTTGCTGGGAAATGCTGAATAAAAGAAAAATGTTTGTTTGGGGAGTACTCTTTTGATTAAAGTGGAATGTGCCAACACACACACACTTTATTGAGTGGGGCTTTAATAAAATACCTTAAAAACTGCCCATTTGGTTTCATCACAGCAACTTGGGTCACTTGTTTCTTTTTTTTTGTCAACGAGACCCGGAGAACGCAGGGAATTTGTAAGCCCAAAACTTCTTATCCAGCAGAAATTCAGGTTACTTGGTTTACTCAAAAGCTATGCAAGCTCTGACTAAAATATCACTGTTGTTTACTTCACAATTTCAGTGTTCTGTGCAGCTATTAGAAAAATCCTATAGTGTAACATGACCAGTGAATATCTCATGATACAGAAATATTGCACCATCTGTGACTGTAGAACCTGAAGATATAACCACATAAGGAAATGTGTGTCATGAATTGTCCATGCTTGATAGGGCTACTTATTTTTATTTATACCTTCATTGATTTATCTAGCGCAGGGGTCATCAACCTTTCAGAAGTGGTGTGCCAAGTCTTCATTTATTCACTTTAATTTAAGGTTTTGCGTGCCAGTAATACATTTTAATGTTTTTAGAAGATATCTCTCTATAATATATAACTAAACTATTGTTGATGTAAAGTAAATACAGTTTTTAAAATGTTTAAGAAACTTAATTTAAAATTAAATTAAAATGCAGATCTTATCAGTTTAGTGTGATCTTTGCCCTTGCTTTTCCTTGCTGAGTTTTCCAATGTCTGGCACATATTTGGATACTTTAAGCTGCACACAGGCTTCTGAGTGATCAGTTGTTAACCGGCTCTGAGAGGGACAGAGGACAGATTTGTGAAAATACCTGTTCACGCAGGTATGTGGATCCAAATGCTGAAAGCATTGCAAACACAATTTTCTTCAAAAAGATAAATTTCACTGTCAGGGATGTCCAGCAGGTCAGAATAGAGGCCCCATGATCTCTCTCGGTAGCTTTAAGTGCACTCCGCAGATCTCCAAACTTTGATGCTCACAATTCTTTTTAATGAATGAGCTGCATTTCGAAATCTTCAACACCCATCCACTGAAATACAGACAAATCCAAGTAGATTTTGTTGAACTTTTCAGGTTTAATTAGAAAAGAAACCATTGGGCCAAATCGCTGGAAATCTTGAAATCTGTCAGAAAATTCTGATTCCAGTTCTTGCATGTACATTCCAATCTCATTGACACTGACAGTGCAATGTGTCGATAGCTCTTTTATGTGTTGGAAGTAACGGAAAGTCGAAGTTCCAATATCCCGAGAAAAAACTGCTAGTTTTACAACAAATGCCTTCCAGGCTTCATGACAATCCAGAACTGTTTGCCCTGCACCCTGGAGATGGAGGTTGAGTTCGTTTAGGTGAGTGGTGATATCAGTTAGAAACATGAGCTTACACTGCCATTTGTCATTATCCAGTTCAGGGTAGTTTTGTCCTTTTTCCAACAAAAAGGCCTTGATTGCATCAAACCCGATTACAAAAAGCACCAAAACCTTGCCATGACTTAGCCACCAAATGTTGCTGTGAAGTGGAATGTCATTATAAGAACTGTCCATCTCTTCTAGCAGTGCTTGAAATTGTCTCTGAGTCAAAGCAGATAGAGCAACAAGGACATTCACAATTTGCACCACTGTATTCATCACATTATTAAGCTCTGAATTAGAAATTTTAGCACACAGGTTTTCTTGATGGATGATACAGTGAAATTTGACTGTTGGGCGGCCAATTTGATCTTCGAGTAACTTTACAAATCCCTTCTGTTTTCCGACCATGGCACGAGTACAATCTGTTGTCACACAAAATATTTTTCTGATGTCAACTCCTCGTTCTTCAAAATGGTTAAAAAAGTTTCCGCTATATCTTCCCCCTTTGTGGTGCCATGCAGGGGTTTTAGGCAACAAAGTTCCTCTTGGATTTCATCAGAAGCACAATATCTTGCAACAACTGCCGAACATAGAACGTTGTTTAAATCCATGCTCTCATCAACTGCAATGCTGAACACTGCTGTCTCTTAATGGAATTGTCCGCTTTTCGTTAATGTTTTCTGCCATTTCGTTTACGTGTCTCTCAACTGTTCTGGAAGAGACAGGTGGTTCTTTTATTCTAGATATGCATATTTATTTGGCAAATCATTGAACAAAACCTCCGAACTGCTGAGAAAAACTTTTTATATATTCCCCATCTGTAAACAGGTTTACGTTTTTTGCAATGCACTGTGCAATCTTATAACTTCCTTCTGTGGCTTGATTTTTACTTACACTTAAACATTTAAAAACACTGCTTCGCTTCTCATATCCTGCTACTGCCTTTTTGATCAATTCAGTCTTGTCTGCTTCGTCAAGAAAGGTTTTCTCGTGCTTCGTTTGAAAATGTTGTTGAACACCCGATATGCGACAAACAACACTTTCACAACAGAAAGCACAAACAGCACAGTCCTTCTTTTGAATAAATTCAAATGTGTCTGTCAAAGAAGGCTGAAATGAACGGACATCTAACTTTGCTTTCTTAGGAGCTGACATTTTGTCAAATGTACCCCTCAACTTACAGTGGGAAAAAAAAATCACGACAGACAGCACACACGTCAAATGCAGTGCGCTGTTCCACGTGGTGTGATAGTGATGCAAGCAGCAAATCAGGACTTAAAAATATCCCAGTACAGTGGCACTGGAACAATTTTTAAGGTGGGGGTTCTGAGCTGCGCCCCCTCTTGCCCCTGTCTACACCCCACACTGCCCCAGGCTGGGGCCAGTGGGCCACAGTTGGGGGTGGCTATAGAGTCCCGGGCCGAGGCCAGGACCCCAGGCTGGAAACAGAGCCCCCAGGACTGGTGGCCGGACCCGGGGCTAGCAGCAGGGCCGGCGGACAGGACCTGCAGGGGGCCAGCGTCTGGGACCACAGGATGGCAGCAGAGCCCCCAGGACCAGTGGTCGGGACCCAGGCACTGTGCGTGCCACTCAAAATCCTCTCACGTGCTGCCTTTGGCACGTGTGCCATAGGTTGCTGACCCCTGATCTAGCGGTTAGCATATTCAATTTTTGAGTTTATGTATTATCCATTATGCAGCTAAGACTTAATTGCAATGGTTTTTTAACAGAATTAACTGCCATTTAAAAAGTCTTAGTGCTAGTTTCCGCATTAGGAAACAGAATAGTTTCTTGGCACACACATTTAGGTTATAATTCCCTGGCACAGGCTCTAGTCCAGCCTTTTTCTCTTTTCATACCAACATATTAATTCTGCAATAATAAAGCATTTAGCCATAAAAGGTTCATTTCCCCTTAGAGCAGAATTTCTATGATTTTGCAGCATACTGGATAAAATAGAAGTTAACTCTCTTTTAGTGAGCTCTTTGAAGGTTATGGGACGGGAAGTTAAGCGCCAATCAGCTGATACTCTGTGGAACACAGGGTACCCTGGTCTATGCTGATGCAAAGTTGCGACCAGCATCGTGTCAGCGCACTTGGTTCTTCACACTCCTGTTCAGCGGCAGTAAGATGGGGTAGAGAAGCCAGGCCCAGGGACACGGTGCGTCTAAAATGTTGGGGAAGACGGGGAGGGATGTGGAACCCTTGTGCAAAGCTGCTTACTCCCCAAAGGGAAAACTCACTGATGGGCATTAAAAACCACTCGGCTTCCATTCTAGCCCCAGGGCTCCCAACCCGCAGAGCCGGCCCGTGCTACAGCAGGGAGACGACCCGCAGCAGCTGGGAGCCAGCGCTGTTTAGACTCACTAGGGCAGGAGCAAGGCTGGTGCGAGGAAATGGGCAGAGGTGAGTGGTTGGCGCGGGTAGCACCTGCCCGAGCTCGGGGCTCGGGATCCAGACCGGCGCAGCCTTGCACTTGGATGGAGGAGCAGGGGGGGTGTCACCCGGTTGCTCCTTCTTGGGGCAGAAGCGTCCCGTGCTAGAGCAGCTTACACCCCCCCCCTTTCCTATCTAGCGTGTGCGCCCCCCACCATGGCTTGGCGGAGACTCCCGCCACTCCCTGAAGCTGAGCACAGCCTGTCGCTCGCCCGCTCCCCACGTCTCCATGGAGATCGCCCCTCAGCAGCCCAACAAAGGGAAAAGGGCAGGAAGGACCAGAACAAATTGGGGGTGGGGGGAGGAGACGGGCAGGCTGGGGAGAGAGCGGGACTCAGCGGCCAGGCGAGCAGGTGGGTCCCGCGCACAGCTCGCTGCGGGCCTGGACAGCGGCTCCCTCTTGCTGCTCCTCGGAGCGGGGAGCCGGGCTGCCTTTGAACGGGGCCGGGCCGAGGATGCAGTCGCTGCCCCGGGGAGCAAAGAGGGCAGGGGCAGGGAGTCGCGCCTGTGCCCGGCGCTGCTGGGGCCCGGCCAGCCAGGCTCTGGCTCCGGGGATCCCTCTTTCCCCGCCCTCAGCTCCCTGCCGGCGTCGGCTCCCGCTGCTCGCCGGCTCCGGACCTTCCCACGTGTCTGGCAGCCTCACCCAAGTGCAGCTGTTGGAGGAGCCGGGCCCCGGGGGCTCATTGCTGTGCCCAGCGCCCCCTGCTGCCCAGCCCCGGCCGGCGGGGTCGGGGTGCAGCGAGCACCCGGCGGGCATGGAGCGGGGAGCTGGGTAGGGACAGGGAGCCCTGGAGGGTCCCCAGGCTGTTTGGAGGAGGTTTTTAGACCCCGAGTCCCGAGGATGTTTGCAGAGGGCGGAGAGGCTGTAAGAACAGATCTCCTAGTCCCAGTGTCCTTCCTCCTCCAAAACTCCGGTTCTGCCCCTCAAGGGCTCGGGCCCTACATGAGTCAACGACTGCGACCAGATTCTGCTGCCTTTCCCCAGTGTGAGTAATAGCGGCTGGCGGAGTCACACATTGCCAGGCTGAGGAAAGGCAGCAGAATCCGGCCCTAGCTATTGACTCATGTAGGACCCGATCCCGAAGGACTGCTGCTGGCTGAGTTGTGTTGGCAGAGTAAGTTACTGCTAAGGGTGGCAGAATCTGTGCCTGCCCCATAGTAATAACCTTCATCACACCATCACTGATTGATTTCAGGGACCGTTCCAGCTTCAAATCATGTATCTACCTAAATGGATCCTGGACTGGGGCCTGAGTGAAGGTCACTTTTAGGAGGTGAATGTTTTAAAATTCATAGTGTTGAGAATTGCAGTAATGAAGGATTGTCTTGCCAAAACAGTTTTCATCTTGGTTGCTAAGATTTTGGGCACACTGATGCTTTTGGATGCTGACACAATGATGCTTGCAGAATTAAAATGCTTTGGAATAAGCATGATGGATTAATGTGTGTGAATTTGGAAGTATATCTGCTACATTTTTAGAATAGAATTTTCTGTTAATACTTGTCTAAATTATTAAAGCAATTTCCAATGAACTATGTACATACACATTTGTGTGTGGGTGCATGACATCTCTTGTGATTAACAAGTTATTTCACATCATTTACTGTAATTTTATGTAGTCATCTACTAGTTAATTGTATACATTTTGGTGCTCTTGGACATCTTTGTAAAAACACCCATTAATGTGCACTTTGTATTTGATGATGCATACTTCAGAGACAAAATATTGCCTATCTTGATAGAATGTGCAGTTGAGTTCAGTGCAGTACTTCTAACAAACAATAGTTTAAAAGTAACTTACAAGAAGTATGCATTATGGGCATGATTCAAGCCCACTGAAGCCAGCAAGGATAAATAAGAATGGCCATACCGAGTCAGACCAAAGGTCTATCTAGCCCAGTATCCTGTCTTTCGACAGTGGCCAATGCCAGGTGCTGGAGAGGGAATGAAAAGAACAGATAATCATCAATGATCCATCCCCTATTGCCATTCCCAGTTTCTGGCAAAACCGAGAGTAGGGACACCATCCTTGCCAATCCTGGCTAATAGCCATTTGTGGACCCATCCTCCATGAATTTATCAAGTTATTTTTTTTTAACCCTGTTATAGGCTTGGCTTTCACAACATCCTCTGGCAAAGAGTTCCACTGACTTCACTGGGGTTTGGATCAGGCCCTAAATCTGGGGCCAAATCCTGCTTATACATGTAGACTCATTAAAATTACCCTTGTGGGAGTGAAACAAACCACAGCTGGTCCTGGATGAATCCAATATAATGTCTGGTCCTGTAATCATTATTTAGGCAAAGGATAAACATCATTTTGAAGTTGAGAATTTTGCTGTGTAAGAAGGAGGAGACTGAGCCAGAGCTCACTGAAGTCTATAAGAGTCTGTCATTGAGTTCATTAGGCTAGACGAGCCAGTCCCATAGTGAAAGAGTGTAAATCTAGAATAGTATTGAACTTCAGTTATATCAATATAAAGTGTTAACATGCATGTTCATTATCTTAATTTCCTCCTCATTTTATCTTAAAATATTCCAACATAATTTTGTTTTGAAGCTGTTAAGATTCAGACACATAATAGACACTGGGATTATAAAACTTTCTTTCCATATGGACAAAACGAATCTTCTGCTGCTGCTGCTGTTAGAATATATATTTCAGGTAAGAAATCTTTTCTTCTTTGATGTTTTAATTGAAGTATACAAAGTTATGGTTACCGGTTAGGCTCTTTTTTGTCATTCTAACCATCACAATAAATTGTAATGTATAGTAACCACTCTGTGGTTCCAACCTTGCTGCTGTTGAAGTCAATGAAAGCTTACCTTTTACTTTAGTGGAAATGTGTTTGGGTCCTATGGTAGGTAGGTAGGTGGTGAAAATGGAGTGTAAGGACTTGTGCCTAAACCCTTTGTTGTCAATTTAAAGGCTCCCATTGACTTCAGTGGACTTCAGATAAGGCCCTAAATGAGATTCAATGTCTTGAAAATAGTTTTTGGAAAAAGAAGTAGAAGGAAAATTATAAGCTGAAGTCCCTTTTGTCCTTTATGCTCACAAGTTGTGCATGGCAGAATATCTGAATACATTTGTAAATTTGAAGAATTAAGTGATTTTTGGTAGGTTTTCCATTTTAATTGATATTGTCAGATGCTGTGCTCTATTTTGCATGGTGGCTTCCTACAACTGTAATGAGTAAATATACATAGTTAGATCAAAAACAAGAGCAAAAGTTGGAATGGAAAGCAAATATGAGTTGCTTGTTACATTTCAAAGCCGATTTTCTTCTGTTCAGAATGAAGAACTTTCACTATATTATTTTCAATGTAAATTTCTGCAGTTCTCCAGCTTGCTGTACAAGTATAATTTTAAAGCCTATTATTCTTTTCCTGAGCATATCTTTAACTTATCAGTGAACCCTACTGTTTATGGCACATATGTCAGTGTAATGTGAGTTCCTTGGCTCCCAGGAAGAGGCTTGCACCATTCTTGTGAAATGTAAACTATACTTTGAATGTGAATTGTTATTAAGATCTTAGAAGATTTACATAGTCATGTCAGTTTGGCATTAGACATAACAAATGACCCTAAAACAGTAAACTGAGGACCATATCATGATGTATTCACAAAGGGCAAAGCTATATGGAAAACTTATCCTTTTATATTTTGTGTTCAGTTTTTACTACAATGCATCACTTTGCAATATAACATCACATAATACAATCAGAAATTTTAGATTTAGCTTTTATTGTGGAGTAGAATGGTTGCTACTAGTTCAGGCTATGACTTTTTTGAGCTACATTTTGGGTTTTTGTTTCTAGTATTCCATTCAAGGTAAATGGAAATATAAACAGGTAAAGTGCTGAAATCTTTAAATAACCCTAACCTCATAGACTCATAGACTTTAAGGTCAGAAGGGACCATTATGATCATCTGGTCTGACCCCCTGCATGCTGCAGGCCATAAAACCGTCCCTACCCCTTCCCTGGACTCTGCTGTTGAAGTCCCCAATCCTGTTTTTAGTGACTTCAATCGGTAGAGACCCTCCTGCTAGAGATCCCTGCCCCATGCTGCGGAGGAAGGCGAAAAACCTCCAGAGGCTCAGCCAATCTGCCCTGGAGGAAAATTCCTTCCCGACCCCAAATATGGCGATCAGTAAGACCCAGAGCATATAGGCAAGACTCTCCAGCCCGACCCCTGTTAGCCATTATACTATTTACCTACCATTGCTTGGCTTTCCTTGACTACTATGTTTTACCATTAAACCATTCCCTCCATAAACTTATCTAACTTAATCTTAAAACCAGACAGGTCCGTCGCCCCCACCGTTTCCCTCGGTAGGCCGTTCCAATATTTCACCCCTCTGACGGTCAGAAACCTTCGTCTAATTTCAAGTCTGAACTTCCCCACGGCCAGTTTATATCCATTCGTTCTTGTATCCACGTTAGTACTAAGCTGGAATAATTCTTCTCCCTCCTTTGTATTAATCCCTCTAATATATTTAAAGATAGCAATCATATCCCCCCTCATCCTTCGCTTTGTCAGACTAAACAACCCAAGCTCCTCTAGTCTCCTTTCGTACGACAGGTTTTCCATTCCTCTGATCATCCTAGTGGCCCTTCTCTGCACCCGTTCCAGTTTGAGTTCATCTTTTTTAAACGTGGGAGACCAGAACTGCACACAGTACTCCAAATGAGGTCTCACCAGTGCCTTGTACAACGGAAGCAGGACCTCCTTATCCCTACTAGATATACCTCGCCTAATGCATCCCAAGACAGCATTGGCTTTTTTCACCTGTATTATATCTAATATAGAGACTGGCAGCTCAGGCCCAAATTCCTTAGAATTTCAGACATATGGTTCAGATTTGTATCCCAAATACTAAACCAACCCCTATGTTTTTGGTTCCAGGTCAGACCCAAAATCAGCAGGGCCCTGTTTTCCTGAATGGGTGTAACCAAAGTCCTGTAAGAACAAATGTATCATTATAATAATAGGAGTAAAATATTTGTATCTTAAAATTATTCAGTTTCCATCATAAGAACAGCTCTTCACAGGTAGGGTGGGCGAGAAGATCAGCAGAGGTAAGCTAGTTCCCCACTTCATATACACTTCTGTTCCTGATTCTAGGCATGCAGGCATGTACTATGTTCTGCGCGTGGGAGCCAGGGAATCTGGGAGGTTTGGAGCTCAGGTCCCAAGGATCATATTTAAACAAAACCAGCAAAACTTAAAAGGAACTGGATCTCTCTTCTCAGCACTGACCTAGGCAGAGGGATATTAACCCTACTACTCCACATTGCTGGTTCAGAGACAGCAGTAAACCCTACCCTCATTATTACAGCCGGCAGAATAATATTAGCTGCTCAATTTATTTGATTAATTTCATAGTATATTTCAAATACATTTTTTTTTCATTTTTTGCCCAGCTTTACACATTTCTGTTGAGGACGATTTTCTTGAGTTAAGCAGTGTTGCCTCTTCTTTCCCTCTCAAGACTTGCTGTTTCAGAATGGAATTTTGGCTCCATGAAGCTCTCCCAATCTCCCATCTAAGCTTCATGAAGGAGCTCTCTCCTTTTCCTCATAATGTGCAGTGCCTTTAAAAATTATTCCCCGGATGAGTACCAATGTACTCAAACAGAGGGGATTACTCTTCCCTTATAAAACTTCCCCTATTTCAATCAGGTGACCATGAATGATATCACTCTCCTGAGGCTGACCAGAAAGATAAAGACCAAATGTTGCATGAATGTGACCAAAACCTAGGACCATTCGCTGCCGTGCTTTGTGCTGCAATGATTCCAGACCACTTGCTACTGGCTTGGTGTGGTAAAGTGTCCGACCATGGAGGACGAAATAAGGCAGCTCTCCCCAGAAACCTTCTGCAAAGGCTTTCAGAGTACCTCCAGGAGAGCTTCACGGAGATGTCCCTGGAGGATTCCTGCTCCATCCCCAGACACGTTAACAAACTATTCCAGTAGCTGTACTGGCCGTGAATGCATCCCAATTGTTCAGAGCAAATCAAACATTAAACACAATTGCTTTTAACCCCTGTAGTGTCATTACAAATGTGCACTCACCAGAGGTGCCTTCTCCGCCTTCTGGTTCTGGGAACAATATGCCCTGGGAGGGTATTGGTCCAGGGTGATGAAAAGGTCCTGGCTGTTGGGGAGAACAGATTCTCCGCTTGCCTGCTGTTCTCCTCCTCCTCCTCCTCCTCTTCTTCCTCATCCATGTTGCATGAGGCTGCCGCCTTGCAGGAATCCATGGAGAGTGTTGGGGTACTGGTAGAGTTCCCCCTACAATGGCTTGCAGCTGATCATAGAAGCGGCATGTCTGGGGCTCTGACCTGAAGTGACCGTTTGCCTCCTTTGTCTTTTGGTAGGCTTGCCTGAGCTCCTTCATTTTCACTTGGCACTGCTGTGTGTCCCTGGTGTAGCCTCTGTCCACCATGCCCTGTGTGATTTTTGGCATATATATTAGCATTCCTTCTGCTGGATTGGAGTTCTGCCTGCACAGATTCTTCTCCCCATACAGCAGTCAGATCCAGTGTATCCCATTTGCTTCATACTGGAGCTGATTTGCAATTCTGGGACTGCCTGGTTACCTGTTCTGCTGAGCTTGCCACACTGACCAAACAGGAAATGAAATTCAAAAGTTCCCGGTGCTTTTCCTGTGTACCTGGCTAGTGCATCGGAATTGAAAGTGCTGTCCAGAGCGGTCATATTGGAGCACTCTGGGATAGCTCCCGGAGGCCAATACCATTGAATTGCACAGTGTTGTGTGTACAGTACCCCCCAAATTCAACCCAGGAAGGTCGATTTTAGCGCTACTTCTCTCGTCGGGGAGGAGTACAGCAGTTGATTTTAAGAGCCCTTTAGGGCAGCTGAACGGGGTTGGTTGTGTAGATGCATTTATTATAAAACCGACCAAACGTGGCTAAATTTGACCTACCCTTGTCGTGGACGACCAGGTCTTAGGGAGCACTCTGTGAATGCATTCCCTGCCTGAATTCCTATGATGATGATTGCCATACTGGAATCACAGACTGCACTCCTGATAATGGAGTGGGTTTGGGCCACAGCTGATATTACTTAGCTACATCTGAGATGAAGGGAAGACATTAGTATCTGTATCTGCAGAACCTATGAATATTATGGAGCTTCTAAGGACTTCGCAGTTGGGCTGGCAGTTTTGGGCTGGGTAGAATCCAATGGTAAATGGCAGTATGTAAACAGAACAAGTAACTATAGACAGAGTTTAATCATTTCCTCAAATTTGCTTTTCTTCTACTGCATGTTCTGTTGAAATACATTTTGTGTACTTTTGTATTGCAGGTTTCAAAGAGTCTAGATTGTGACCAAGTGAAAAAATCCACTAGAGCAGTTTCGGTGGCGTGGTCTGAGTTCCCCAAAGGAGAAAAACCAGATTTTTATGTTGTAACATATAAGCTTACAGATGACTTCCATGAAAAAGTAAACTATGTACAGTATTTCATAATTCTGAGCTGTAAATAGTTGTCTGTTTATTTAAATTTTAAGTGCCAATAGAAAATGGCCTTTGTTTTTTAATAAAAGAGATGAATGTGACATAGTTTAATCGATTGAGTGAAAGTTTAGAAAAATTAATCCCCAATTCCTCAATTGACTTCATGTTCCCACATGGAGCTCCATTGAAGCCAGTGGGATTCAAGCATGCACTTTAAGTGCTTTGCTGAATAGGAATAGACTTAAGCATTTGCTTAAAGTTAAGCATGTGCATAAGTGCTTTGCTGAGTCAAGGGCTGTGTGAGGCTAATGCTGCCATTTGACGCTAAGCTCTCCTAAAAAGGTACAGTTGCTATGCTTCCTGGTGCTCAATCTAGGAGGCATTATTTCGTCCATGCCTTCTGGAGCTCCCATCTGGGCAGAACACAAGTCATCCTTCCCTCTCCCCCTTCCCCCCAGTACAAGATTGGGCTTTAAAGACTCAAAACAACCATAAATATTTTTGTTATAAATATTTGTTGAATATTTAATAGTTGAATTGAAAGGAAATAGTTTGACGTGCTGCTATATTTGATTAATATCCTTTTTTAAAATGCAGGTACACCATTTACACTAGAGATGATTTTTATTAATTCTCTTTTGTATTACGTTCATTACTCATTACATCAAGAAATTCTTTTAAATTTCAGATTGTAGAAAACATTTCTTCAGTTGTGCTAAATCCTCTGAATTCCATAATTCTGCTAGAAGAAGGAAAGAAATATGACGTCACAATAGAGTCAATAAAGAATGGGGCAATTTTAGGTGTAAAGTCATTTAAGACGTGTAAGTAATAGAACATAAAATACTTTTTGGCATTTTTATTATCAATTTGTTATTGAAGATAAAAGAAAAAGATAGGGAATGAGCTCAGGAATCATTACAGTCAATGGAAGTTTTTCAATGAACTTCAATGGAGCCAGGATTTCACCCCTGATTTAAAGGAAGACCATCTTCACAATAACTTGTTGGGTATTGTAAATGATCAAGTTAACCAACAGAGTGCAAAAACAGTGCTCTTGTGATTTTTATTATTTTATTTTATTTAATTTTTTTTTACTTGTGGCTGAGATGTTCTTCCCTGGGAGAAGTGAGCCAACTGCAAAGTTATTGATAGTCTTGCCATTTTAGACCAGTTTAAGGTGTGATATATTTACAGTAAAAATTGAAATTAAATATTGTACTTGGGTTTGTTTGTTTTTATGTTGACAACGCTTCATCTAGAATGGAGGAGAGGAGAAGGTGATTGTGGGCTAGTGGTTAGAATGAAGAATTGGGGACCAGACTTATTGGGCCAGATTTTTAGCACAGGAGTGTGTGTGTTAGGGATGGGGAGGCAGGGGAATTCAGCAGGGAACTGCTTGTGGCATTATGCCAGATAATAGCTCCTCCACATCAAGGGGAATTCTCAGAGGCCAACTACAGTCGGATTGCAGCCTGTATGCTGACTGAGTGGTGCAAGGTGCCAGATTTGGGAAGCGAATCTGACCCTTAGGTACATCTACACTGCAAACAAACAAACAAAACCCCAGAGGCAACAAGTCTAGAGCCTGGGTCAACTCAAGCTCGCACCATGGAGCTAAAAATAGCAGTGTAGGGCTGGAGCCTGGGCTTTGTGATCCTTTGCCCTAACCGGGTCTCAGAGCCCTCAGTTGACCCAGGCTGTGCCTCGCTGCTGCTGTTTTTTTTCTTCAGCGTAGGTGCATGCATAGGCAGCATTTCCTTAACTATTTCATAGGGATTTTGTGAATCTTGATTAATTCATATTTATAAAGCTCTTGGAGACCTTGGGAGGAAAGTAGGTTTTGTAGAGGTGTAATTCACCCCAGGGCTGCCCAGAGGATTCAGGGGGCCTGGGGCAAAGCAATTTCAGGGGCCCCTTCCATTAAAAAAAAGTTGCAATACTATATTCTCGTGGGGGCCCCTGCAGGGCCCAGGACCTGGGGCAAATTGCCCCACTTGGCCCATCCCCCCGGCCCGGCAGCCCTGATTCACCCTAGTGCAGAGGGCCTGCATGAAGTATTATGGCAATAGCTAACTTCATTTAAACCCTAAAATGGGTAATAAGTGGTGACTCTGCCTGGGTTGAATTTCACCCTAATTGCAAAGAATTATTAAGGTATCATGAGTATAGCTGAACAGATAATTGATTTTTCAGTTCAAATGAAAAAAAAATTTTTTTTGAGTCAACCCATAAAGGACATTTTTTATTTTTCTTGCGGAAATTAAAATCAGGGAAAATAATCATTTCAGGTTGAATGAAATGGTTTGTTAAACCCAAAACAAAATTTTTGGTGTAAATTTTGTTTGTTTAAACTTTGAAACAAAATGTCATTTCAAAATCAAAAGATTTCAGTTCAAAACTGTCAAAACAACATTTTGACTTAAAAAGAAATATTTTTTTTCCCTTGGCTGAAACATTTGGCCTGAGTTCACAAATAGTTTTGGTCAACCTGAAGCTGCATGGTGGATCAGCTATTTGTCCAAAAAAATTCACTCAGCTCTAATCATGAGGCCCTCAACCCTATGGAATGTTTGACTGATTTTTCTTTCTGACTGTCCCCCAGTGAACCCTAAAAGAAACCATGGTCTAAGCAGTAATATCATTGTTCTATCAACTAGCACTCATGGCTTTAATTTCAATTTCATAATAGGTCATGGTCACCATCCATATTTGTCATTTGGGGCTTCAGCAGCAGCAGTAGTAGCAAGAATAGATTGCACCTCTTGAGTTTAAGAGGGACATTTTGAAAAGGTCCTAAAGAATTTAGGAGCACATTGATTTTTAAAATCAATGGGAGTTGTGCTTCTAAATCCCTTAGGTGCTTTTAAAAGCCTCTCTCTCTAAAGCCTTACCTCTAAGACATTCCAATATCTTGCCAACCTGGAAATGAAAGAACATAATCAGGATTTAAATTTAGATCTGTGGCCTAAACCTGTGAAGTCCTGAGTCCCTGTGGTGTCATCCATTGACAATAGTGGGAGCAGAGGGCACTCGGCAGCATTTCTCAGGATTGTGCTGCTACTATGTTTGTGCACTTGGCCAATATACGTTATTAATGAATATTGAACCAAGCTGCATTACAGAATTTACACCTTTACACTCACACTATGTTTATTTATAAGCTTTCTAAGTTTATTTGCATTTCTTTCTACTGAATACAGTGATTATTTCAATTTTATATTTACATACTGTTAAAGATCAACCAGAGCAAGGATGCGTGGAATTGCACACTGAAATAGTTTCTAAGTTGCAGCTAAACAGGAAATACATTTTTGTTTTAATTGTAGTGTGTCCCTCATCCCTTCCTGAAATACACTTGCTTCTTATACAGTGCATAAAAATTAACATATATATGTACATATTGTACTTATTAATAAATTATTGTAAAGGTAAATAATCTAAATTTCTTTGCTCTGTTAGGTGGAATTTCAGGCAACAACATCAAAGCATTTGTGACAAGTACTACAGTATCTTTTAACTGGAGTATATTAGCCAGTGAATTTTCAGTTTCAGTTGCACTGAATAACACTTGGCGGATTATACAACAAAACGATGTCTTCTCTGAGTGGGATAATTTGATACCTGCAACCTTGTATACTTTTACATTTGAATTTAAACAGCTGCACCTTGAATTTATAAATGTGTTTCAAGCAATGGATATTCAAGTAGAAACAGGTATATACTCTAGTTTATCATGATCACAAAGATTAGAAAGATGACACTGATTACTTTACTTTAAGAGAAAATTTCAAAAAGAATTATATGTACTCAGCAGTACTGTAAAGTCCTTAGTCCCTGTAGTGGCATCCATTGACAACAGTGGGAGCAGAAGGCACTCCGCAGCATGCAGGAGGCTCTCAGCCTCAACTTTTCACAGGATTTTAAATAAATTTTAGCCTTTCTTAAATCCCTTTTGTGTCTGCTTTCCAAAAAACTAGGAGAAATAGTTCAAAGAATAGAAACTGACTGATTTGACCAATTTCAACAAAGCAACCTAGTTTGAATTTCAGATGTTGAGATGTTAGATTTGAAGCAACCTGTGATCAATCCATCGAGTTAAAATAACATTATGATATGCTGATATCCTGGAGGGGCACTAGTCTCGTCATAGCATATGCATGCTGAAGACCTAATAACCTTACAATCTAAAGTACTGATCTTGTAACGTGATCTGCACAGGTGGATCTCCTGTGTCCAAATGATCCCATTGACTTCAGTGGGGCTTTGCATGGGTATTGAGGGTCCAGCCATATGGATCAGTTTGCAGTACTTGAACCAAAGACTTAAATATTTAAGACAAATTCAACACAATCACAGTTTTTGAAACGGGTAGATTTTGTTATTGGGTCATGCAAGACCCATGTCAAGTGCAGGAATAGTAAGGCTTTTAAGGAATTGCCATTATTTGAAAATTAGATTTGGTTCTCTGTCATTGAAACTGCAGGAGAGAAAAACATGGTGACCAAGACTATTACTTTTGTCAACCTCCAACCTGGCCAGGGGTACTTTCTGAAAGTTGAATAAAACCACCATAATTTGATAAAATGACAATTCCTCCTGCATATCTCACAAAAATTTTTCCCCTAGCTTATGAATATGCAAAGATTCATTTTTCTAGATGGGCATAAAAGAATATCAGAAAGTGACTTGCAGAAGAATTCATAGGAAGCTTGTGGCAGACCTGGAAACACATCCTTAATCTGTGATTAGAGCACAGTGCCTCTCATGCAAATTGACTTAAATCTATTGAAATATTGAACTACCCATGTTTACCCAATTTTGCCAAGTGCTTTGAGGCACTTTGGCTTAATAGGTCAGCTATTGGCTGTGGAATTACGCAATGTGGTTTCTGACATGTTGTTTGCTAAAAACTTGTAGCACTGTATGCCAACATTCAGAGAGGATGTAGGTTACATTGCACATGCATGCATGGCTAACCTAGCTAAGTAGTGGACATGAGTATTTTGTCAGGCATGCTTTGAATGAAACAGGACTCTATAGGAGCTACTATTTGATTGGCTGGCACCATTCCTTTAATTTAATAATCTGGTGTTACTATTTAAAATTTTAAAAAACGTTTATTTAGCAGCACAAAAGGAAAAATTAAATATGTTTAAATAAACATAAGTCCAAACCCAATACACTGTGTACAATAAATACATGTTAGCAATTTTTAAAACTTTTAAATATGTATCTTTAGAAACCAATGAATATCTTTCCTGGAGAAGTCTAATAACACATAATAATTCCTTATTTAACTGAACAAATTCAATTTTAGCTCAATCACGTTACTGAATAATTGATAAAATGTTGTAATATTCCTATTAGTTGCAGAAAATTTAAGGAATAAAGATAGTACATATTTTCAGTGTTGATACCTCTCGCAATTTTATTATGAGTCTCATAATATTTGGCGGGTTTTCTTAAAGCCCCAGTTGCTGGAATCCTGAGACTGCAAGAAAATCTCAGCTTTCATTAAAAAAAGTTTCTAATCATCATGGTTATGGACAAAAGCTAGAAAACATGATTTGCGTGCATTCTAAAGTCTCAGAACCAGGAGGCAAATAAAAAAGAAGGCAAAACATTTTTTTTTAATGTATGGCAATCTTATGCTATGGGGTGGCTAATTCATGATTCTTGAATGATTGAGGTTGGCAATATTGTTAATTTTAATTAAACGTCATCATACTTTATAGACTTGTTTAAGATTTATTAAATGGAACATCATCATTACTGGTAGAGAACTTTTTGGAAATAATGTATTTGTTCACCCATAGGTCTGTGTTCACAAGGATGGCTGGCATTCAAAGGCAGCTGCTATAAAATGAGTAAATCAAGCAAGCCATGGAGTATGGCACAACAAATCTGTGAATTGTCTGCAATAGGGGCACACCTTGTTGACATACAGAATGAAGAAGAACATATATTTATATCTTCTTACCTCCAGACAGTCAATCAAATAATCATGTTATGGACAGGTCTTAATGACATGAAGGTAAGTATATTTGATCTTTTGTTATTTCCCTATTAAAATAGATTTTTCTTTATCAGGAGAACTTTAATATGTATAATAAAATTTCTGTAGATTTAAAACTTACTATAGTAGGTTGATTTTTAAATAAAAACACTCATTCCCATTGGTTATTACTTTGAGTGGTGATTAGTAGGATATTGCCTATTCTGCAAATAAATTAGGGGTCCCAGATGGTGGTGGTAGCTGTGGGTCCAGAGTGCTGGAGACAGGCAGAGCCCCCAGCACGATCAGTCAGGAGAAGATGAAGTCCCAATGGAACTGATACAGATTTTGTATCCAGGCATCGGAGCACTTACTTGAGCGTGGGTAGGGGTTTTTGTAGGGAAAGAACAATGTTTCAAGGGAGAACATTAGATTTGGTTTTGGGTAAACTGATGGTTCAAGGGAGTACACCAAAGTTGTTTTGTTCAGGCTAGACAATAGGAACTGATCAGGGCAGTGTTCCTTTAAGGGAGCTCACAATGCAATTAGGCAGCTTCAGTGTTTTGGTTGCCAATAAAATAATTTATTACTAGAATTGGTCTGATAACTGCTGAGCTGGGTGTGTGCAGGCGTGGGTTCATTAACATCTTGAGCAGAGATTCCCCATCATGCAGTGCTTCCCTGCTTTTCTGGTCCTAGAGTTCCGTGCGGTTCTTGTCTTGGAATCTCTGTTCTACATTCTGTATGCTAATATAGGGTTACCATATTTTGTGCCTCCGAAAGGAGGACACTCCACGGGGCCCCGGCCCCACCCCCAGCCCCGCCCACGCCCCCACCCCAACTCCGCCCCCTCCCCAAAGTCTCCGCCCCCTCCCCTGCTTCCCGTGAACATTTAATTCGCGGGAAGCCTGAAGCAGGTAAGGAGGGGTGTGGGGGGAGGAGGCGCGGCCCAGGCTGGCCCCCCC